>NC_089791.1:30883387-31143387 GCF_040412425.1 Macrobrachium rosenbergii | reverse complement strand
ATATATAAAATATATTATTTCGATATATATATGTGTGTTGTGTGTGTGATAAATAGTCATACATATATATGCACCGACGGTACTACCCGGCCCCCCTCCGCCCGCCCCACCTTACGAGAGTTAAACGTCTCCGAAATGAATGAAGAGACGGTATATACACAACACTCTTTGCTCATGCGCGGATGGGAAAAAAGTTAAGTGACCTAGCAACGGGACCTGCAGCTTACTGTGGAATCCGAACCACATTCTAGCGAGAAATGAATTTCTATTACCAGAAATCAATTCCTCTAATTCTTTACTGGCCGGCCGGAGAATCGAACGCGGGCCCAGCAGAGTGCTAGCCGAGAACGGTACCGACCCGTCCAACGAGGAATTACTGCGCAGATGGAGGCGGCTGGTGGGCGAGCAAGAGGCAGAATGAATCTGGTTATTTTAATGAGAAATGATTTCAGTATGTTTAATAAAGATTTTAAGTCATATTTATTCTTATACTAAGTATATACTTTGAATGCAAAAGTTTAATATATACTAATTTTTTGTTGGTTCTATCTAATATCATTCTTCTTTTTTTGCTTTCATATTCTTGCACTGAATTTTACTGGTATATCATCATTCACCTATTCATTATCAATCGTATCATTAATTTATATTATATTACGCCTTCATTACGGCGCTGCATAATCCTGATGGGTTCCGGCGCTTCGTCTTCAAGACCTAAATTTCATATTCAGGGGGGGAAGAAGAAGAGGAGCCCATGCGCTATCACAACGTCAAATGTGAAATGACACTAGACTACACTTACGTTGTATGCGAGTTCAAAACGCGTTCCTTCGCGAAGTCAAAGTTCCGGCAAACACGATTCTATAAAACAAAGGCTGTTCGGTAATGTCCCTTTTTTCACGCCCACAGGAAGGACCAGGAGAGGAAACAAGCTTGTGACGCGTGTATGTGTGTGTGTAAGCTTCCCATCCACAATGGTACAAGAACTTTATAGCGAGGACAACGAACGGCCTTGCCGTCGTCAGGTAGGGAAACCGGTTCGAACTAGCGAGTGTGACAGAGCTTTCAGGTGATGGCGACATTTTATTTCTTTTTCAATATTCCAAATAAATCTGACGTCTTCTGTTGCCGGTGGCGACAATACCGACGTTCCTAAACTTTAATTGACCTTTTTTTTTTTTTGTCATTTCGTTCACACTGAAACACTTGGACTTCGAAGCTCCGACTAAGATATCGCAGAAGGTAGACTGACTTGAGGTCAGGTTAAAACAAAACTCTGTCTTCATATTTATTCTCTATCATACATATATCACGATATCCTCCTCCTTCTCCTCCTCCTCCCTCCTCCTCCGTGGATGCAAACATCCTCCCGCACCTGGTGGGGGGTGGGGACCTTGGTGTCTAAATCCTCCCCCACACGACTTCCGTCCAAGGGTTGTTTTTGCGGGCGTGCAGGAGCTTGAAACCGTAACACCTGAGTTCGTAGAAGTATTGCCAGAAGAGCTGGAAGGTGCTGGTGGGGCCCATGTCGTTCCTCTTGCCCAGTTTTTTGCCGCCCAGGCCTTCCCCTGGGGGAGTCACGGGGGTAGGGGGAAAAGAGAGAGAATGAGAGGAGAGAGATTGAGAGACGCGTCGTGAACTTTCAACTGAAAATTGTTGAAGAGGCAGACTGCTAACTGTCCTCCAGCTAGCTGTATTTGTGTCAACGTGCTGAGAGAGAGAGAGAGAGAGAGAGAGAGAGAGAGAGAGAGAGAGAGAGAGAGAAGAAATAGAACTACTGTTCACAAAAAATTAAACGTCATCCTTAGAGAGAGAGAGAGAACTGAAATCAGCCGTGATGCAACTCCATCCCAATCTGCTTGATGTTCTTGAGCAGATGGGGCGTGTTCCTCAAGACGTCCTGCAGGAAATCGAGCTCGGAAAGTTCGACGTCCATCTTCAGGTAGTCGATGGTCGTGTTCGACAGGCCCAGGCGGTCGAGTATGTGCTCGTAAGTGTCGACCTTTAGGGGAGGGGTGGCGGAAATCGACCAGAAAAATCACTCATTAGCAACTCCTGAAACCTGAGTTTTTACTGTTACAGGTTTCCGCGAACTATTACGGTGTATTTGTCGTTGTCACTGAATCTGTAATGTTAAACTTGACTCCATCATATAAGAAACATGTTTGAAAAAAACTGCGCATTATTTTGTGTTTATAGAGATTGTACCGACACCTAGAAAGCTAATATCTGTCTCAGCTGTAAACTGAAAGTCATTATAAAAATAGACTACAAATATCAACCCGGATGTTTTCCTTTCACTGTCATTACAAAATAGACAAAAAATATCTAATTCATATATTTTCCACCCACTGTAATTAACCATAAGTGTTGGCAAATTGGACGGAGTTTAGCCTAGCGGGTAAAAAGTCAGACATATTTTTAAGGATAAAAAGTCAGACATATTTTTAAGGATAAAAAGTCAGACATATTTTTAAGGATAAAAAGAAAGTCAGACATGTTTTTAAGGATAAAAAGTCTGACACATATTTAAGGGTAAAAAGTCAGACATGTTTTTAAGGATAAAAAGTCAGACATATTTAAGGGTAAAAAGTCAGACATGTTTTTAAGGATAAAAAGTCAAACATATATTTAAGGGTAAAAAGTCAGACATATTATTAAAGGTAAAAAGTCAGACATATATTTAAGGGTAAAAGGTCAGACATAATTTTAAAGGTAAAAACCAGACATATTTTTAAAGGTGAAAAGTCTGCCACATTTTTAAAGGTAAAAAGTCTGACACATTTTTAAAAGTAAAAAATCTGACATGTATTTAAGGGTAAAAAGTCAGACATATTTTTAAAGGTAAAAATCAAACATATTTTTAAAGGTAAAAATCAGACATATTTTTAAGGATAAAAAGTCAGACATGTTTTTAAAGACAGAAAGTCAGGCATATTTTCAAAGGAAAAAAGTCAGACATACTTTTAAAGGTAAAAAGTCAGACATATTTCATTTTACGCTAAAAAGTACGACATATTTTATTTTAGGGTAAAAAGTCTGACATATTTTGAAGGATAAAAAGTCAGACATATTTTTAAAGGAAAAAAGTCAAACATATTTTTAAGGGTAAAAAGTCAGACATATTTATGAAGGTAAAAGTCAGACATATTTTCAAGGATAAAAAAGTCACACATATTTTTTAGGTAAAAAGTCAGACATACTTTCAAAGATAAAAAGCCACACATATTTTTAAAGGTAAAAAGTCAGACATACTTTCAAAGATAAAAAGCCACACATATTTTTAAAGGTAAAAAGTCAGACATACTTTCAAGGATAAAAAGCCACACATATTTTTAAAGGTAAAAAGTCAGACATATTTTCAAGGATAAAAAGTCAGACATATTTTCAAGGATAAAAAGTCAGACATATTTTTAAAGATAAAAAGTCAGACATATTTTCAAGGGCAAAATGTCAGACATATTTTAAGGACAGTCAGACACATTTTCAGGTATAAAAAAATCAACCATACTTTCAAGAGTAAAAAGCCAGACACAACTCTAATAAGGAAGTCTACGCTTCGTGGCCTTACCTCGAAGTAATCGAACTTTTGGTCCATCCCAACCTTTCTCTTGCCTTTCATGTTACCGATTCCAAGCCTGAAGAACTGGACGTTCTCGGACCTTTGGTGGTCTTCCTTGGCCATGGTTGGATCGAAGGAATAAACCTGACAGTGAGAGAGCAAGGTTTATCATTATTATTATTAAAAATATCGTTGTTATTTATAAGTAGGATAGATTTCCTTGAACAGAAAATTTATTGGGCATGCATTTTCATTTTTCTTCTCCCAAAATTGAGGTATTGTCTTAAAAGGGGATGGCTCCATATTGTTATTATTATTGTTATTATTATTATTATTATTATTATTATTATTATTATTATTATACGTTCCCATGTACCAAAAGTCTCTTGGCCATAAATTTTCATATTTTCATTTCCAAAAACTGACAAATTCTTAATGCACCTGCACATTTCGACTAAAAAATCCCCCATTATCTCCCCTCTACTCCAACCACCCCCCCCCGTGCAAAAACTCCCATAACATTAACTCGGAAGACGGAAAACAATGCAGATAACAAATGAGAGAAATTAATGATAATGATAACACCGAAAATGTGGGACGAAGCGATAAACGTCCTCATCTCCTGAGGCTCCCCCCAAACCTTGCATCCCAGCCTCGCGAAGGCGTCGTCGAAGGACCACTCGTCGTTTATCCCGAAGGACAGGATGTGGCAGTCCCCAGGGACCAGGTTGAACTCGGCGTCCGTGCAGACGGCTTTCCGTCCGTCCCCTTCACCGAACCATCTCTGGAAAGGAAGGCTCGAATCTCAGTGGGCGTCGGCGGGTATGGGGCCTGAATCTCTCTCTCTCTCACTCTCTATATATATGTGTATGTGTATATTATATATACATATATATATTATATATAACATATTATGTATACATATATATATATATATATATATATATATATATATATATATATATATATATATAATATATATATTATATGTATATATTATATATACATATAACATAATATATATATATTATGTATATATTATATATATATATATATATATATATATATATATATATATATATATATATATATATATATACACACACACACACACACACACACACTTATTATTATTATTATTATTATTATCATCATTCAGAAGATGAACCCAATTCATATGGAATAAGCCCAAAGGGGCCACTGACTTGAAATTCAAGCTTCCCAAGAATATATTATTATTATTATTATTATTATTCAGAAGATGAACCCAATTCATACGGAACAAACCCACCAATCTTCCGAAGAACATTTCAAAGAACAGAAGGTACTAATAAGAATACAAAAAAAAAGAGGAAACCAGTTATCAGAAAAGCATAAAAATTAATTAAATTACTAAATAAATAGATAAAAATGTCATGAAATTATTAAAATACAAGAAGAATTGCCTTACGACAGTCATGCACTGCATCTGCGTTTGAACCTTTGAAGTTCCAGTTGTGAAACTTCCTCAGGACGAACACGTATCAGAAATAGCCAGTGAAATAATAATAATAATAATAATAATAATAATAATAATAATAATAATAATAATAATAATAAAAATGCCAAATTGTGGAAAATAGAGGCCATATTTCGGAAACCAAACTGCCTCTCTCCTCAGGCCTCAAATGTAAGGAGCCCATGAAAACGCCAAAATGTGGAAAATATAGAGGCTATATTTTAGAGACCAAACTGTTTCTCACCTGTTTGTTCTCTATTTTCCACATTTTGGAGTTTTTATGGGCTCCTTTTATTTATTGGAATTCTGTTGTAACAGAAAATATTTCACAGTCATATATATATAAATTTATATATATTTGCTTACCAGGTTTTCACACTGATATTCCTTTTGCGCGAAATAGGAGTAAAACTGTCTCCCGCTGACTAGGCTAGGAATTCTGCACTTTGGACGACAGTCCAGGTCATTGTCTGCAAAAAGGAAAGATAAGGGTTAAAATATTACCACCATTAATGTCATTACCATCATTATCATCGTCAAACTCAAACGCGATACAAAACGTCAGTGCTCGGAGCCGCTTGGGGCTTGACGATGGAGCTGCCATCTGTTAGGCCGGAGCGGAACTAACCTCTTTGAACTCTACTCCTAGATGGGAGTTTCTCTCTCGGCTGAAAGTTGTAGGGCGTTGTTGATCTGTCAGAACGGCGAAGGGAGGAAATAATGCAATGAATTAATATTTATTGTAATCATTCATAATCAGCATCGTTATACAGTTTCTTTAAGGGGATGTTGGCCTCTCTTGGCTAATTTCATCACCATTGAACAGTGAGATAGGCCTATCTTACCCAAGACTCTCACTAAGTTGTGGTGTCTTCGTGCAAATCAACAATAAAAATCCTGAATAAAAAGTAACCTCCACTGCTAGTCCCGAATAAAAGTAATCTCCATTCCTAATCCTTAATAAAAAGTAATCTCCATTCCTAGTCCCAAATAAAAGTAATCTCCATTCCTAGTCTCGAATAAAAGTAATCTCCATCCCTAATCCCGAATAAAGACAATCTCCACTGCTAATTCTGAATAAAAGTAATCTAAATTCCTGATCCAGAATAAAAGCAATATCCATTCCTAATCCTAAATAAAAGTAATCTCCATTCCTAATCCTGAATAAAAGCAATCTCCATTCCTAATCCTGAAAAAATTAATCTCCATTCCTAACCCTGAATTACGGCACTCTCCATTCCTAACCCTGAATTAAGGTAATCTCCATTTCTAAACCTCAATTAAGATAATCTCCATTCACAAGCCTGAATGAAGGTAATGTCCATTCCTAATCATGAATGAAGGTAATATCCATTCCTAATCCTGAATGAAGGTAATGTCCATTCCTAATCCTGAATGAAGGTAATGTCCATTCCTAATCCTGAATGAAGGTAATGTCCATTCCTAATCATGAATGAAGGTAATATCCATTCCTAATCCTGAATGAAGGTAATGTCCATTCCTAATCCTGAATGAAGGTAAATCCATTCCTAATCCTGAATGAAGGTAATATCCATTCCTAATCCTGAATGAAGGTAATATCCATTCCTAATCCTGAATGAAGGTAATATCCATTCCTAATCCTGAATGAAGGTAATATCCATTCCTAATCCTGAATGAAGGTAATGTCCATTCCTAATCCTGAATGAAGGTAATATCCATTCCTAATCCTGAATGAAGGTAACATCCATTCCTAATCCTGAATGAAGGTAAACCCTTCGACTGATATCTCATTTTGTACAGTCTCTATAATAGTTATAATAGTAGCCTGTGTATCTTACTCGACGAAGAAAACAGCCCAAACTGCTATGACGAGTGTATACATGTACGTAGCATTCAAGCCTAGCATTCAAAACTCCAACTCAATCAAGACAATACAGTTTTCCCCAAATGAAAACGTGCAAAACGCGTCCTAAAGAGGGCAAGACAGCGCAGGAGCGCCGCCTGGAAAAGAGAAAGCAACTTACATGAGCAGGAGTGTCGCCAACACGAGGAAGGAGAAGAACAGGGTTCCTCCCGCCATCTTGACTAGTTTGTTTTGGTAGGCCATTTTGGAGGTGGGCAGGGTGACTGTTGAATCTCACTTTCCTCTTTCTCTCTCTCTCTCTCTCTTTCTCTCTCTGTTGGGATAAGGTTGAGAGTGGATGAAATACGGTTAAAAACTGGGTTGGATTAGGTTGGAAAGAGGGCTGCAACGTGTTTTGAATAGGCTAAAAAAAATAAGAGATTGAAATCATAGTTACAATAAGCTTTAGAATGAGTCTAAGTCAAAACAGGTTTTAAATAAGATTTAAATGGGTTAAAAGAAGTTTTTAAATAAGATTTAAATGGGTTAAATGAGGTTTTTAAATAAGATTTAAATGGGAAAATGAGGTTTTAAATAAGATTTAAATGGGTTACAAGAGGGTTTTAATAAGATTTAAATGGGTTAAATGAGGTTTTAAATAAGATTTAAATGGGCTAAATGAGGTTTTAAATAAGATTTAAGTGGGAAAATGAGGTTTTAAATAAGATTTAAATGGGTTAAAAGAGGTTTTAAATAAGATTTAAACGGGTTAAATGAGGTTTTTAAATAAGATTTAAATGAGGTTTTTAAATAAGATTTAAATGGGTTTAACAAGGTTTTAAACAAGATTTAAATGGTTAAAAGAGGTTTTTAAATAAGATTTAAATGGGTTAAATGAGATTTTAAATTTAAATGGGTTAAATGTGATTTTAAACAAGATTTAAATGGGTAAAAGCAGGTTTTAAACACGATTTAAATGGGTCAAAAGGTTTTAAATCAGATTTAAATGAGTCAAAACTGGTTTTAAATCAGATTTAGATGGGTCAAGACATGTTTGAAATCAGATTTAAATGGGTCAAAACAGGTTTTAAATCAATTTAAATAGATCAAAACAGGTTTTAAATCAGATTTAAATGGGTCAAAACAGGTTTTAAATAGATTTAAATGAGTCAAAGCAGGTTTTAAATCAGATTTAAATGAGTCAAAACAGGTTTTAAGTCAGATTTAAATGAGTCAAAACAGGTTTTAAATCAGATTCAAATGGGTAAAAACAGGTTTTAAATCAGATTTAAACGGGTCAAAACAGATTTTAAATCAGATTTAAATGTTTCAAAGCAGGTTTTAAATCAGATTTAAATGGGTCAAAACGGGATTTTAATCAAATTTAAATGGGTCAAAACAGGTTTAAATAAGATTTAAATGTGCCAAAAAGGTTTTAAATCAGACTTAAATGGACCAAAACACGTTTTAAGAAGGATTTAAATGTCAAAATAGTCTAAAATATTGAAATGGGTCAAAAGTTTTAATTAGATTTACGTCAAAATAAGTTTACACTGAGATTAAAATACTATGTTAAAACAGGTTTTTAATCAGATTCAAATATCAAAATAAGTTTAAATTGTGATTTAACCTTCTGGCAAATTTATTATTTAACCTTTCGGCAAATTTACTATTTAACCTTTTGACAAATTTATCATTTAATTTGACACATTTAATGTTTTAATCTTCTGACAAATTTATTATTTAACCTGACAAATTTATTATTTAACCTTTTGACAAATTTATCATTTAACCTTTTGACAAATTTATCATTTAACCTTTTGACAAATTTATCATTTAACATTTTGACAAATTTATTATTTAACCTTTTGACAAATTTATCATTTAATCTTTTGACAAATTTATTTAATATTTTAGCCTTTTGACAAATTTATTATTTAACCTTTTGAGAAATTTATCATTTAATCTTTTAACAAATTTAATATTTTAACTTTTTTGACAAATTTATCATTTAACCTTTCGACAAATTTATAATTTAACATTTTGACAAATTTATCATTTAATCTTTTGGCATTTATTATTTAACAAATTTATCATTTAATCTTTTGACAAATTTATTTTAGTATTTTAACCTTTTGACAAATTTATTATTTAACTTTTTGAGAAGTTTATCATTTAATCTTTTGACAAATTTAATATTTTAACCTTTTGACAAATCTATTATTTAACCTTTTGACAAATTTATTTATTATTAACCCTCTGAGAAATTTATGTAATACTTTAACATTTTGACAAATTTATTATTTAACCATTTGAGAAATTTATCATTTGATCTTTTGACAAATTTATTTAAAATTTAAACTTTCATGTGTGAGTGTGTGTTTTAGAAGAGATGAATGAATGCACGCAAACGCACAAATCAAGTCTGGCCATATTTTTTCCCGAAAAAAAAAAAAAATATCGACAATCTTGAAAAACTGCTTATAATTTTATTGTAATTATTACAACTATTTAATGTCAATTGGCAGGGGGGAGGGCGGGACATGGCCACCCCCGACTGGCTACGCCACGAAGTCTTTCCCAGCAACGTCATCTGCGTTCCCACCCCTCTATCAAAGCACGTCCTCAGGTGTTTGCTTAGCTTGGCGAAGTCTTAGACGTGAGGCGAGCGCGATCTAATCGCCAAGAAATACAACGGGTGGCCACCGGGCTCACGTACCGTTAAAGGTATAACAACAACAACTGCTGTCGCTGCTAGGCAAGCAGCGTTGCCAGATCGGTACTTCCAGATATCTAACCTTGGTGGTACTATGGCTTGTCACCTACTCCGAGGTGCTACGACTAAACACCGCACGGTAAATGTTAATTAGACGGCTGCACGAAGATATCGTTTATGAGTATATAGAAATGGGTGTATATAATGCTTTGATCCCAAGGGGATATAGTACTAGACACGGTGTCCCAAGGAGCTTCCGTCATGTTTAGTACTAGCACCTCGGGATACGCGACGAGTAGATAAGCCAAAGTGGCACCCTACACTTTTTCCTTTGAAAAAAAAAAAAAAAACGTAAAAATGAAAATTAAGATTGTATATAAAAAAACTCCATTCTTACTCTACTGAACCTGTAATTACTGTGGACCTACAAATTAGGAAAATTACAGTAAGCTACTTTGCTCACATCATATGTACAGCTTAAATCAATGTTTCCCACTGCAAAATAAAGTAAATCGTTTGAAATGATAAAAGAAAAAATAATGATTTATTTCTTATCATTTGTTTCGTATGAGCAAACTTGTTGAGTGATGCAGCTGATAACTTGTTTCTTATTTTACTCTTTGTCCTGTTCGTAGTTAAGTATACCTTAGTTTAACCAGATCACTGAGCTGATTAACAGCTCTCCTAGGGCTGGCCCGAAGGATTAGATTTATTTTACGTGGCTAAGAACCAACTGGTTACCTAGCAACGAGAAATGAATTTCTATCACCTAAAATAAATTTCTCTAATTCTTCATTGGCCGGTCGGAGAGTCGAACGCGGGCCCAGCAGAGTGCCACCGAGAACGATACCAACCCGTCCAACGAGGAACTATCCTGTTCGTAGTACCAACAAAATTCTTGAGTTTCAGAAGATAACTGTTTAGTCAAATGTCATCACGATAACTATTTAAGGTTTGCAAGTGATCACTTTAACATCTTTTAAGTCTGTCACGAACGTTTCCATTCACAAGCCTATCACGTGCAGAGACAGAGTCTGGGCTTTCAACTTTCCAGATCTCACGGTACTAATGATAAATTACACAGCAATAACAGAATGTGACAGGTTCCGTTCTAGAACTTGCGGAAACTGCAACCAGCAATTTATATTCCGCGGTTGAAGTCATTGCTACGCTCTACTTTCAGCCCTCTACCACCGAAGCGCGAAGAGCCAAAATTACCTGCTATGCGTTTAGTGAAATGTCAGACGCCCTTGATAAGCTATAACTTTGGATCACGATGATTTCCAATAGTTTCTTAACCATTTTACAAATTCGCAAGTCAACTTTGGCGAATTAGAGATGAAACTGCTAAACAAAATCTGCAGATTTCACCCTACTTTAAATGGAAAAACCTTTAAAAATCTGAAACGCTAAATATAATCTGTAGATTTCAAAATATTCTGTGCATCTGGCAACGCTGTTCAACTGAACCCAAATGGCGTTCATGCGCTCCAAAAGGTCGGTCTAGCGTCGCCAGAACTAATGACACTTCCGTTTTCAAAGGTCTTCATCTCCGCCCTCTTTACGATATCTTACGATCGCAAATGTCTCCTCCCCTCCACATTTACGATATTATAAGATCGCAAAGGTCTCCTCTCCTCCTCCTTCTCTACGATATCACAAGATCGCAAAGGTCTCCTCTAATTATTCTTTACGAAGATTGAATTCCAAAGGTCTTCCTTTCCTTAATCTTCTTTACGAAACTCCTTGCGCAAATATATTTCTAAGCTATAGCCTAGTTATAAACACGTGACCGCGTTCTGTCCTTAACTATCACGCAAAGCTTCAGTGTAGTTCATATTTTCATACGTAAGTCAATTCATAATGAGTAACGTCGCGCAGTTATTGTTGAATTTCAAGTTTCCTTTGTTGGTATCTTTTTTTCGGGACTGAAAATCAGGGCCCCTGAAAGAGGAGCGAGGTCGTCTCCTCTATTGCCCCGGCTTTCATCATGTCTGAAACAAATTCTTGGAGTTGTGGATTTGAAGCCTGAAAGAATGGACGGAAGAGTGGTGGAGGACTGCACCACTCCCACGCCAGCCCCTTCTTTACGATTTTGTGAGACCAAGAATCTCTTGTCCAATATTGATGAAAGTATTGGAGTCTCCCGCCAACCCTCAAATTTCTAAAAAGATTTACCCCCTCCCCTAGAAGACTGATTACGTGTAGGGGTGCCTGGAGGCCTCATACCTCTGCCACGAGGATTACGTTTTCCACGACCTCCTGGGGTACCTGGGGGACGTCTGTTAGGAGATGAGGAAGCGTACTGATTCTGGTAATTCCTTCTGTAGTTACCAAAGGTCTGATTCCCTTGATGGTGGATCCGGTTCTGAGGATGTTGCTGTTGTTGTTTCTCTGGCTGCTGGTTCTTTTGACGCTTTGGAGACCTGGGTCTTTGTTGTGAGGAAGGGCGCTTCATAGCAGAATTCCTAAAACCAAGCATGGTCAGCATTGACTTGGTCTTTGTTGTGAGGAAGGGCGCTTCATGGCCCAATTCCTAAAACCAAGCATGGTCAGCACTGACTTGGCTTGATGATCAGCTTGGGTGACTACCTCCTCCAAGGCGTCCTTATGAAAGAGGTCCTTTGAAAGCGGATCTGAACTGAGGAGCTTTAAAACCAGAGTATTTTCCATAAAACAGCCCCGAAGTGCGAGCCTCCTCAATTCATATTTCTTTCTCGCGAAGATGTTGTAGGCTGTCCACAATGGCTGTAATGACATCTTCAACAAAGCGTAGAGAGCTGAAGAGTTAGGATCCTCTTCAGGGAACTGTCTGCCTAGTGCTTCCGCTGCGATAGTCATATTCAACGAGCTGAGGAAGTTCTGACGTGCACCCCACTCGTCTTGAACAGCATTCTTAGGAAGTGGTTGCAACCTGTCGGAGTTGAACAAGGTGGCTGGTTCCGTGAGAGCAAATTCTCCCCTCTCAAATGTCTTAACGTCTTCCGTAGATGTTATGGGAGAAATAGAGTCAGGGATGAAGTTTGCAGGACAGGAGGCCTCATCCCAAGATACTTTTGCATTCCTAAATCCAGTCACTAAGAACCTGAAAGGCGATGATGGCGTCTTCGGGTTGGTCCAAATTACGGGCCCTGTCCCATAGTTCATCACAGTTGCCACAAATTGCTCCATGATATTGATGATTCCTCGAACAAAAGGCATGGGTCCTGCACAAGTCGTGGGTAACATCCCCTGTTGTGTGATTGCATTCACGGCAGGGCATCCTGGAAGAAGGAGTTCCTATTGAGTTTAAATTATCAAAAAATTCTATGCCACCCAAGGGTGGCATCATACCATAAGGCGGCAACACACAACAAGCATTATCCAGGTTACAGTCCTGCCGCCACAATCGCGGCAACCACAGCAAAAAGCAACTAGCGCAAACCAATAGCCGCTACGAAAAAAAAAAGGGGGCCGCGGCAGAATATACAGCATATGAAATAAACGGGGTTTGACGAAGGAAAACATTATTTTTGACCAAGGCAGACCTGGGTCACTCATGGAGGACTATTCACCTGTACAAGTGTGTGCGACTCTCGAAATAATTATCAAAGAGTCTAAATAGACCTAAAACGCCCAAAGGGCTCTCTCTGAGCTAAAAGCATGTGTACGGAAAGTGACTTTGAATTTCAGGTCTGCCTAATCAAAAACAACCATCCCAACGTCAAAACCTCTTCAATACGGGAAAGGAGAGCCGTTCCAAGAAAGAAGAAGAAAGCGCATTCCACCCATCAACTGTTACAGCCCATCATCCCCATGTTCACTTATATCGCCTTGACACGTGTTTACGTTTTGCGTGACTTATTTATTTTGGTTTTTTTGATTGTTATCTTCATCCTAATGTGAGTTTATATCATCAAAACTTTCCGTTTCTCCCACAGTTCATTTTGGTTCTTTCCTTTCTCCTACTCACCATCAAAAGGCTGATAGGGGGAGAACCAACGGTACCCCACACACCCCTGACCGCCGGCCGGGAGGGGAGGGCTGCCACCTGGGGAGTACACCTCAGGGAAGGGTGGCGGCGGAAGTGTAATACCTAACCATTACCAACCCTCTCAATGGATGGATAAAAAGAGAAAACAAACACCCCACAAAGCAAGATTGCGCCTAAACTGACCTCAGGTCATCCTAGAAAAAATAAAAAAAATGAATAAAAGGCACAAAACAAATAAAATAAAAGCTAACTTATTTTAAAACATAGGTACAAAAACGAGCCCCATAGCTCATTATGGCTGACAAAAAATATGGCCGTCCCTTTGGTTAGGGTGAGTACACAGTCCTGACCAAACAATTAACAAAAAACGTATGTATTAAGCGAAAGGAAAGAACCAAAATGAACTGTGGAAGAAACGGAAAGTTTGATGATAAAAAGCTAACATTAGGATGAAGATAATAACCCAAAAAACCAAAATAAATGAGTCACGCAAAACGTAAACACGTGTCAAGGCGAAATAAATGAACATGGGGATGATGGGCTGTAACAGTTGATGGGTGGAATGCGCTGTTTCTTCTTCTTTCTTGGAACGGCTCTCCTTTCCCGTATTGAAGAGGTTTTGACGTTGGGATGGTTGTTTTTGATTAGGCAGACCTGAAATTCAAAGTCACTTCTCTCCATATACATGCTTTTAGCCTGTGAGAGAGCCCTTTGGGCGTTTTAGGTCTATTTAGACTTCTTGATAATTATTTCGAGAGTCGCACACACCTGTACAGGTGGTGAATAGTCCTCAATGGTCAAAAATAATGTTTTCCTTCGTCAAACCCAGTTTTTTACCGGTTTTGTGTCGAAGTTGTCCGGTTTATGGCGCATGGAGGTTAAGATTCGCTCTTCTTCCTCCTACCATATCCTCCTTTTTGAGGGGGCTAACAGAGGGTTATGGGATGCCCATTCCTTCGGCCTTTGAAAAAAAAATTCCTCAAGGTAATTTGCTTCCTGCAAGCTGCGCATTCTGCAAGTGTTTGGCAGCTGTGTGTGAACTATTTTGCCGTCAGATGTTCAAGCATATTTTGTTTGTTTATTCGTCTATTTATTTTGAGGTTCGTCCAGGGCCAATTCCCGAAGATCCCTAAATGCACTGCCCTCCATCGGCAGTGATCAACGCCAGGTAACACCAAATCGGTAAACACAGGCCTAGAATCGTCTGGAAGTGGATGCAATATGGCTAAACTGTGACGTCACAAGTACGCTCCGCCATAGTACTAAATAACGGGGCGTTCCGGCACTGTTTGTTAGAGAGGATGACTTGATTGCCTTACGGTGACTTGCCTTATCCAGCCAGCCTTCTCCTCCTCCTCCTCCTCCTCTCTCTCTTCTTTTGTTACCTCCCGTTACGTCGGGCACCCACCCATACAAAACCAGTCGCGTTCGTTATCAAGGAGAAAGGTTCAAAAACCCGCCAAAAGAAAAAAATCCTAGCTGTTACTTCGTCCCGGAGATTTGGGTGGCAACTTCTGGCAAATGACTTGACACGACGGCGGCGGCGGAGGAGGGATGATTTTACGAGAGATTTCATGCTCCGTCATTCAAGTACGACGAGGAAGAAACAGTTGTACGTGATTTGGGCTCATAAACTAAACAATGGCAGTACCGTGACGACGAGTTCGGGAAACGATGTCTCGTGAGACGGTGGGATTTCACACCGGAAAATTCTGTGATGGCTTTTAAAAAAATTTTTTTTTTTATCGCGGTTTGATCGGAAACTGATGTAGTTCTCAGTCATGACCGTTGAAAAACAGTTATGCGTTTAAAATATAATAATAAAACGCTCGTTACAAGCGATGACATTCAGATATTAAAGGCGATTATATTGTCAGTCGGTAAAATTTTACAAGTTGCCATTAAGACTCCAGCCAGCCCTTTTTGCATGAAAAACCATTTTGGGGTCTTCCAAGCAAAAAAAAAAAAAAAAAAAAAAAAAAAAACTCAAAATACCAAGCTAACGTAAACTAGGGGTGTTTATTGGTTATAATTTTGCCATATTAACTATGGAGGGGGCATGGGCTGGGGGGTGTCGGTATTGTCAAACCTTAAAGTCGTAATCTGATTATTTTTGTATTTATCATTTGCGCAGAGTGTTTATGGGGTTCAAAATGACGAGAATGAAGCGATCTTTTCAACAATGTAGGATACAATTTCATACAATAATAATAATAATAATAATAATAATAATAATAATAATAATAATAATAATAATAATAATAATAAACTGAGAAATAAACGACAATAATACGTCAAGGAATTCCAAACCGGATCGTTACTTCTCTCTCCAAGACACCAAAAAAAAATAAAAAGTCAAAACACTTTCTTTAAAGCAGAACCCTAGGCCTACGTCAGGCACGGCATGCTTACGCAGCCCAAACCCGAGGGAAACTAATCAGAAGCACGGAGGGAAATACAAAAAAAAAAAAGGGTAGAGTTTCGGAGCCAATGTGAAATAAATGTGGTCGATTATGATATCTTAATTAGACCATTACTTAAAAGATAAAATACGAAGGTTATACAAACATGCGCGGTGCCAGCTTGCGCAGAGATCAAATCACAGCGTTCAACCTCCTCCTGCAGGCCGAGTTTTTTTTTTTTTACTTGAAAACTTCCTTCCTGGTGGTGAGAAGACCTCGGGAGCAAAACTTCCCTCCTGAAGGTGGGCGAAAGAGGTAGGGACTTCGCCAAACTTCCTTCCTGGTGGTACAGATCTTCTCGATTCGAACTTGTTTCCAGGTGGAGAAATCCGGACTTCCGTTAACTACCAAAACCTTCCTGACGGCGGAGACGTCCTTTCCGTAGGCCAATACTTTCCTGCAGGGAATTTCTTTCCGACCTCGTCAGAAACACGGCGCAAGCGCTACTGACCAGCGCTACCGCTGGTACCAAAGACTATATATCGTCTTTGCGCTGGTACCGCATGCGCGTTACCGCATTCTCAACGAAAACGGGGTTTTCTAGTTTTTTTTTAGTGGATGGGTAACTATAGAAAAAAAATAAGACACACTGACACGGCGCTAAGCTAATTTCCAAGTTTACATTGCATAATTTACAAAAGCATTACCAATGATAAGAAAATAGATTTTACATGATGTAAATTATGCTTTATTATATCATTAAGCTCATTTGTCAAGCTGGCAAATGTATAGTTAATGATATAAAAACGGTACATAATTAAAAGCTCTAATTTCCCCATACGTAAGACTTTTGTAAATTATGCGTTATTTTCCCGTTTTTTTTTTTTTTTTTTTTTTAGGAACTACAAGTGTTTATTTCATTTAACATTAGGTACATCAAAATTTACTATAGATAGACAAATAGTCACGAAAATAAATTTTTTTCAGTACAATGAATTAATACAATGCATTAACAAATAACAGAACGATAAAACTGTATATAATCCTACAACATGGCAATACACAACAATGAATTTACAAAATATATTTGTATCTATACAAATATACCTCTTCATTATACTAAAAAAAATCTATAAAAGTAAAATTAAATCATGAATTAAAATATAGTTATCTGTAAACTAAAGTAATTAATATATTAAATATACTTAGAAAAATAGATTATTAATCAACAATCAAATTGTAAAAGCAAACTTCTATATATACACAAGTATATTTTTTCATTATACTATTAATTCCTGAGTAAAGTAAAAGTAATTGATGAGTTAAAATAAATACTTATTTGTAAACTATCAAATAATATATATCAAAATATTGTGCTTGATTAAAAAATGGAGTACTGATTATGAGAAAAAAAAATTAAATTGTAAAACTAATTTGCATCCATACAAATATATATATATCTTTATTATAATATTTGGATTAAAGCTAATTTCATGATTGAAAGAATAGACATCTGTAAATTATCAAAGAAATAACAACAGAAATACGAAATCAATATCATCTTGTGAAGTAGGCCTACATACCTTCTTTGAATGGAGGTGATGGTGATCTTTAACAATACGTTGAAAGTTCATAACAGAAATGATTATGAGACTAATCTCATCATACTCTTCCTATTCAATTTCTTCTTCGTCATCGTCACTGCTTTCATCAGTCCTGGTTCTCTGTACTGACTCGATCGTGCTTGCTGTTGCTGGTTTGAATTTCACGCAGCCTCCCACGCTCTTCGTAACTTCTGAAACCTCTGTCTAAGCCTATTCATAAGAGTTTTGAGAAAAAAAACTATTTTTTATCATTGGAAGCTGGAACCTCAACAAACATAAATCGTTTACTAATTTCACTGTTGCATCAAAATGAAAACTCCCCATTTTTATTCTTACAACAAACCCCTCACCTTTTGTCCCACAACACTAAATCTCTTTCACGAACAGTAGGGGTCAAATACCTGATGCGTGGGTCTGCCCCATCTCTAGATGATCCTTCCTATAACTAAGCTTTTACTTGCCCAATACGAGAAATTTAAGCAGGTCGGTCAAAATGATCGACCTCGCTGGTTGAATGTTGTATTGTAACTCCGTAGACTTATTTTTAACCGACTTTACCCAAGATTACCGCCCTTCGGCAACTATCACTTGTACTGAGTGACTTCTTGGCGGCTGCGCCAGGCATTCTGCGCGCTTTCTTGAAAGGTGAGCGGGCATACTCAAGCATTTTGTTTTCTAAACACGAGAGAGAACCGATACATTTCTTGATTGTTTTTAACAACGCTCCGTTTCAAATATCTGTGAATATCAACCAAACCAAAGAATCCCACCGAAAAACGTTTGTCATGTGTTTTCCGTTGCAAACTTTCTGAACGAGTTTCTCGGGTAATGTTAATTCATGTTGCCAGCGCGTCGGATTATTTTTATCATATATATGACATTTATTAACTTCGTCATACAAATTTTCAGGAGTACAAAATATACATATTTAAATTAGTTTATATGTAAATGTACAAGAGTAATACAGAACTTCATATACATATAATATAATATAATATATATATATATATATATATATATATATATATATATTATATATATATATATATATATATATATATATATATATATATATATATATATATATATATAAATATATATATACATGAAACAAAGGCAAGAACTAAAGCAAAACAATTACAGGATTCTTAATTGATTTACAACAAATATATAAATACTACTTGCGAAGTATAAATACAGTATGCTATTGCGTTCCACAGTCATTTAACATTCTACATTCTACGTTATTCAACGGATTATTGCACTGTCAAAGATTTAAAGAAAACATACACAATGCAAATACACTTCTTGATCGTCCTCGTCTGGTATATTTTGGGATCTTTGAATTTCCTTACTCCTAACACGGAAGAACCTGAAAATCTTCTCACCATCAACAAAGAGATCACCCGAGTATATCCCAGGTACTTCTGAAGCTATAAATGGCGTTAAAGATGGAGTCTCCGTCAATCTATTAACTTTCTGATGTGAGGTTTTTGTAATTCAACGTCACACTTGCACCAAGGTATACTTGATTTAGTGGGACGAAATGTTCTTCATTTGATGGGTCTACTTGACTGATATCCTGTCACGGTTATAATGTTTGAAACTCGTGAATTCTTTTCGAGCTGCGAGAGAAAATAAGACTAGATGTTTCTAATCAAGTCTTCACAAACACGAGGAAGACCAGGTGTAGCATTTCTAGGTCTACTTTGCTGCAAATCCTACTAAATCTTCAAGGGGGATTTGGTGTTCATTAAAACGGGCAACTTGGGTCTTGTCAAAATATTTAACCATTAATGCACAAGTGTTTTCTGGGATGACGTCCGTAGTCTCACCTATACTAATGGAAAATTTAATGGACTTCAAAGCCGTTATAATCATTTCCCGTGAGATCTTGCCAGTTTCCTTAATTGCGCGTGTGGCCTTCGATCTTTTTAAGAGACATTTTCCGGGCTATTACAGAGTCCGGGATGATACCTTTTGATTACCTCAACCAAATGGTCACGAGGACTGAAAGCAGTATTCTGTTCTGCTCAGAGCGTAGCCGTTTTGATTTCAGGCCTGGTAACTTTGTCATCAACGTCTTCTTCTTGCAAATCTGACAATAGGCCCAGGGACTCTTCCTCATGTACAATATTCACGGGGTAACTTCGCAGAGAGAGAGAGAGAGAGAGAGAGAGAGAGAGAGAGAGAGAGAGAGAGAGAGAGAGAGAGAGAGAGAGAGAGAGATACACTTTTAAAGGGTGCCAGAAGAATTACACTGAGCATTAGGAGTTAGTATGTGTGAGCATATATTGTTGATGTACATCCAAACCCTATTTATGTAAGACTTCATATTAGGCCTATCCCTATGCTCGTTGCAACAGCTGTTCGAGACGAGAATCTGTAAGGGACTTCATAGACGAGGTGCAAGTTTTAAGGACCACAAAGGCATGAGCCCTCAACAACGAACTTAAAAAAAAAAAAAAATGGATTCAAACGATATGCAAATGACCAGAATCAGTGCGAACATGCACCTGTTCGTTTACAATTTATACGTTGACAACTTGACTCAGTACCTACATACAACGCAATCTTAGATAAGTCATAAAATATGATTAAATTTTGGGGTTAAGTGTAAGAATGTGCGTAATAAAACTAGGTATTTTACTTAGTTCCACGTATATGTTTAACAGGTAAGCTTACAATAACATTGTAATTTAATAAAGTAAGAAAAACTCGGTAATTTGAAAGTGGCGACATATTTTCTGCATACACGAAGACGACGAATCTTCGTCTGCACTGAAATGGTTTTTATGACAATGGCTTTAAGGGATTTCAACCTCATCGGTCTGTGGGTAGACAGATCCCTGCCTAATCGATGGTGGACAGATATAAATATACATATGATAATTTTTTTCTCATGTTTCCAAAGATATTAGCATTTTTTAATTGAATACATGTGGTATTATAAATTTTACCGCAGGTGTTACTTAATTCTTATGTTTAGTTGGTGCAATGTAACTTGAGACTTCATGTGTCTTATGACGAACATAATAATTTCAGGCACACAATTATATAAGCAATGTTTTCGAACGGAAAAAAAAACAGTCTTAAAAGCCACTAGAGGTCTACGTTAGGATCGAGACATGACTTTCGCCCAAATGAAATCATAAGTCTCAGAATTTGGCGCCCAAATGAAAACGAAGCAGCCAATCAAATGACAGGAGCGATCGCCTAAACGAAATCTAATCTAATTTAACCTAACCTAACCCAAGGGCATGGAAAAAAAAAACGGGACTGTCGCAATACTAGCATACCAAACATTTTCCCGAGATGTAACCGAGTGCCGACCTTTCCCTGAAAAAAGCGGGACGCCATATCTTAAAAACCAAACATAGAATAGAATTTTCTTGAAAATAACCTCAGTATGTTTCCCACACCCAAATTGCTGGAGATTGATAGATTGAAACCTTACCTAACCTAGGGTTATGGCAAAAAAAGAAAAAAAAAAAACGGGGCTGTTGCAATACTAGCATACATCTCAGGAATTTGCAACCGGGAGACAGAGGATGGTAACTTAATATTCACTGAGGTGTCAGAAAGGCCATATTAGCTACACCGCTCACGTGGTGTTTATCAATATGGTAATGTCACTTATCGGGTGAGAATTAATGATCACTGCTTGTATAGCAGAGACCGTGGTCTTTCTTGTTGAGCCTGTAGTTCTTATAATGAGAGCCTGTAGCTCTTGTAGCAGAGTCTGTAGTTCCTTGGACAGAGACTGTAGCTCTTACATTAGTCTGTAGCTCCTTGGACAGAGCTATAGCTCTAACTTTAGAGCCTCTAGCTCTTACATGACAGCCTGTAGCTCTTATAGCAGAGTCTGTAGTTCCTTGGACAGAGACCGTAGCTCTTACATCAGAGTCTGCACTTCCTTGGACAGAACCTGTAGCTTCTTGGACAGAGCCCACAGCTCCTACATTAGTCTGTAGCTCCTTGAACAGAGCTATAGCTCTAACATTAGAGCCTGTAGTTCCTTGGACAGATACCATAGCTCTTACATCAGAGTCTGCACTTCCTTGGACAGAGCCTGTAGCTTCTTGGACAGAGCCCGTAGCTCTTACATTAGTCTGTAGCTCCTTGAACAGAGCTATAGCTCTAACATTAGAGCCTGTGGCCCTTATAGCAGAGTCTGTAGTTCCTTGGACAGATACTGTAGCTCTTACATCAGAGTCTGCACTTCCTTGGACAGAGCCATAGCTCTTACATTAGTCTGTAGCTCCTTGGACAGAGCTATAGCTCTAACATTAGAGCCTCTGGCTCATACGAGAGCCTGTAGCTCTTATAGCAGAGTCTGTAGTTCCTTGGACAGAGACCGTAGCTCTTACATTAGTCTGCACTTCCTTGGACAGAGCCTGTAGCTTCTTGGACAGAGCCCGTAGCTCTTACATTAGTCTGTAGCTCCTTGGACAGAGCCATAGCTCTAAAATTAGAGTCTGTAGCTCTTATACTAGAGACTGTAGCTTCTTGGACAGAGCCCGTAGCTCTTACATTAGTCTGTAGCTCCTTGGGCAGAGCCATAGCTCTAAAATTAGAGCCTGTAGCTCTTATACTAGAGCCTGTGCTTCTTGGACAGAGCCCTAGCTCTTACATTAGTCTGTAGCTCCTTGGACAGAGCCATGGCCGTAAAATTAGAGCCTGCAGCTCTTATAGTCAAGTCTGTAGTTCCTTGGACAGAGCCCATAGCTTTTACATTAGAGTCTGTAGTTCCTTGGACAGAGCCATAGCTTTCAAATTAGAGCTTGTAGCTCCTTGGACAGAGTTCATAGTTCTGTACGCAGCCTGTGGTTTTAAGCCCATTCCATAAAATAACCACTAAACGAGATATTTTTTTTATTATGCCAGTCTACAAAAATTGCAAAAGATAAGGACACTTATGATGAAAACTTAAAAAAAGGGAGGTAAATACAATGAAATAGGGTGATAAATAAAAGACACAAGCGTTTAAAAACCTTTCATTACTCGACGCAACTTTCACACATAACTGTGACAGGAATATATAAGATTTAAGCCAGAGGCCGAGCGCTGGGGCCTATGAGGTCATTCGGCGCTGAAAGGAAAATTTGAGAGTCAAAGGAGGTTTGAAAGGTGTAACAGGAGGAAAACCTCAAAGCAGTTGCACTATGAAAAAACTGTTAGGAAAGGGTTAAGGACAGTAAGAGGGAAGGCAGAGAACAGGAACGGAGGTACAGTAAAAGGAGCGAAAGAGGCTGCAGCTAGGGATGCTGCACAAAGAACCTTAAGTAATGCCTACAGTGGCCATAACTGTAACGCAAGTAAATCTATTTGAGCATATCGCGACGCGCCGAGGGAATTCTCGAGACATCTCCGCGGAGTTCCAGCGTCCGTGCTTGAATAAAACTATCTATCACTTCCCATTTCCCCTTGAATTCGGCAGCAATCAAGTACCGACCTATTCCGTTCGCTGCATGTCTTCCCAGTCTATAGATGGTAATAATAATAATAATAATAATAATAATAATAATAATAATAATAATGCAGAAGTGTGTGCTACTAGAAACAGCGCGCATAGTGAGAAAAGTGATGGACTCCTAAGGAGGCAGGATGCAACCCGGAACCCCCCGACACTATAAAAACCACCCTGTCGAATAAGATGGCTAATAATAATAATAATAATAATAATAATAATAATAATAATAATAATAATAATAATAATAATAATAATAATTAACTAGTTCTCAACAGCGCACACTTCTTGTGGCCAAGCAAACATATTGCATGAGGACCAACGACCACAGAACTCAGACTGAAGACTCTTCATTGGCCATCAATAAGTTACGAGTTTTCTAACGTCTGTCAATAGAAGGCAGACAAATCTTGAGTATCTGACTGATTCAATAAGTAGAATGCTTTCCTTTTGCCCATAAATATGACAAAGTTTTGGTCATTTGTCTTCAGAGGAAGTAAAGGAGTTGGTATTTGCCTTAATAAGATGCAATATGATAACTGCAGGTCTGAGAAAACTAATTAGAACATTTACAAAACTAATTCGCAAACCTAATGTCTTGATATTCACAGCTACCGACATCAAAGTCTGATGGACCCTAATCTTTTCTTAGATTACTGGAGCACAGAGGTTAAATTAATACGGTGTATTCGATGCTTCATTGGAAAAAAAAAAGGAGCACTCTCTGACCTGACTACTTAATTACAAAGTAACTTCTGAGTTAATTACAACAAAAGAGTATGGTCCTCAGAGCTTCAGGAAACAGACCCATCTCCGACCTGACTACCCACTTACAAAGTAACCCTATAGAGCAGTGTTTCTTATCCTGGGGTGCTAAAATCAATTTAGGGGGTGCTGGAAATGCAATACATTTGAAAAATGAAAACGACCTCAAAATCAAAATATAATAATAATAATAATAATAATAATAATAATAATAATAATAATAATAATAATAATAATAATAATAATACGAAGGTAGAAGACGCTCTTTAAGGCAAGTTTTGTTGAATAAAATGGCTGCATTTTGCGGGCTGATTTTTATATTGAGTTTTCTCAATTCTTCTAATAATTCGAATTTCCTGCACATCAATATTAGTCAATAACTGTCCGATGTTCATGTTTCGATGGATGAAACAGCGTATTTCTTACAGAAGAAATTCTTTCTTTTAAAGTGTTACAGCAGGTTATCTGAGAATTTACATCCCAGGTTTCAGTAACCTGCTGTAATACTTTGAAATAAAGAATTTCTTCTGTAAGAAATACTCTGTTTCATCCATCGAAATATGAACATCGGACAGTTACTGACTAATATGGATGTGCAGGAAAAGCGAATTATTATTAGAACTGAGAAAACTCGGTATAAAATCAATTCGCAAAATGCAGCCATTGTATCCAACAAAATCATAATAATAATAATAATAATTATTATTATTGTTATATCTTATTAATATATATATATATATATATATATATATATATATATATATATATATATATATATATATATATATATATATATATGTATGATCCCAGTAACCAAATATATAGGGGTGCTGGACTGAGAAGCATTACTACAAGGGGTGCTGGGGTCAAAAGAGGTCAAGAAACTCTGCGAAATAAGTAAAACTTCATAAGAAGGGCCACGACTGAAAAAAAAAAAAATAAAAAAGGTCATTTGAGCACATAACTTCCCTCCTCGAATATCGCGCCAAGACCACCCACACACATTTTTAAGTATATAACGACTTTTTAAAATTGATTTGTTCATAGAGTAATCACTGTCGTAACGCTGGACCCCCGGACGCGGTCTAGGGGCAAGCCCACCACCCGATCGGCGCTGCGCCCTCCGAAGCGGACGGAGACGCGGATCTGGTCGAAAACCTGCTGGGGATCGGACACCGACAGCTTGATCTTGGCCTCGCCTTCCCCCCCGCCACAGGGCCTCTCGACGGCTGCCAGGACCAGGCACGGCGTGTCGACCTCGATCTCCAAAGGGCCTTCTCCCCCGCAGGAGTCCACTGCTGTTTTGCCGATTCTGGTCAGGGACGCGCCCACCGTCTGCAATTGAGAAAACAGCGTCTTTGAGTCTTGTTGTCCCTGGAGCAGCTTCTTTGCCTGTTGTTGCTCTGGGAAGTGGGTATAACGAGACTCTTTTGGGCACGAATGCCCCCAGTTCGTGCCAGGCCACTGACAGGTGACAAGGGCGCCTTTTCAAGAGACAGGTTGAGACAATGAGAGGATGTACAAAGGAAGGCAGAGAATTCCGACTCCTGGAGAGAAATGGCGCGAAGGACTTATCGAACCTGTTCATCCTCGAGTTCGCCACGCCCACACGGTATCTGTGAAGACCTGAAGGCTGACGAGAAGGCCGAAGGACCAAAGGGTAAACTCACGCCCTTGATCTAGCCTTAGCGTGGAGCAGGCATCCGTAGAACAATATAATTTAAATATATTGTATAAATGCCTCCAACGAGCACCATCTCTCATAGATAGAACAGAAGATTTAAGCCATGGCCAAGCGCTTAGACCTATGAGGTCATTCAGCGCTGAAACGGAAACTGATAGTACAAAGGTTTGATAGGTGTATAACAGGAGGAAAGCCTCAAAGCGGCTGCAGTATGAAATAATTGTTAGGAGAGGGTGGAAAGGGAGATGGAAGAAAGAAAATATGAACGGAGGTACAGTGAAAGGAATGAAAGGGGTTGCAACTAGCCCCCTTCGGAAGAAGGACGACGAAGGCTTAAAACGAATTTATCGAGGCTGAAAATGATGGGGCCAACCAGCTGCAATTTGGAGGTCTCTGTCATTTATTCTTCACCATCATGCTAATAAAAGTTTAACTGGTGCTACTTTGGCTTGTTATCTACGCGTCACCTCCGAGTTGCTAGTACTAAACATGGGTAATTTGCACGAGTCATTACAACTCTCCCTCAGGGTACGTTACTTTTCCAGAAAGACCAATTGCAAAACTGGGAAACACCTTAGGAACGTCTCGTTCTTAATGAAATACTAACCACAGATTGCGGAGGCTATTTTCTCGGGAGAGATTTTGATACCACGACGCCAGCCTCCTTTCCAACACCTGTTGTATTAACGTAAATATTTCTTCTTGTATTTTATGATTTACTTACATTATTAGCTATTTGTATATTAATTTGCTAAGTTATTTATTTATTTATTTATATTTTTAACAAGTAATCTCTCTCTCTGGGACTTCTTTCTAATCAACGCCATAATATTCATTGGAAGCTCGAATATCAAGCCAGTGGCCCCTGTTGTGGTGAGCTTTTCCATACGAATATGGTTCATCTGCTTAATAATAATAATAATAATAATAATAATAATATGATATACTTAGGCCCTCCTTGAATCGTATCATCAAACGGCCCACGGTAGCAGAATTATCGATGAATAAGGACAGAACACCACCTGATAAGTCTAGCCAAGAAGAAGAGCGTGGGAAAAACAAATGACGCGCGAGAAGCGCCCACTTACTTTGGAAGGATGATGACAGACAACATGGACGTCCTCGTCTTGCGTGACCACCTCCACCGTCTTGTTTTCGAAAAAGCGTCTCGTCATTTCGACGGTGGTCGCCGGCAGGACAGCGTATGCTAAGGTGGCGTTGACCGGAGATGGCGTGTGAGTTATCCAAGCCCTTCCGGAGGGTGAAAAAAAAAAAAAATTATATTAGGGGGAAGTACTCTACTAGGGGGACATTCTTCTTCTATAATAGCTGTAGCAGTTATCATCATAAAACGGTCTGTCGCTTCGGACTCACATGAACACGTCCAACTTCTTTCGCCCGTGGGAACGGGTATCCGCCAGCGTGTGCAGGCGTTCGTCACCGTTCAGAAACACGTAACTGACGTTCCGGTGGAAGATCCAAGAAGGCTCTTGGAAGCTCTCCTCCCCGTGGCGCAGCGTCAGCTCTCCCCGGTGTTTGGTGCTGACGGTGTATTCCCCAGCGAAGACGATCTGTCAGCAGCGGCGGGAGATTATGAGTCTATAATGTTTACCACTCGTTGCATTTTTCGGTTTGTACTGGCTCCAACTGTAGCTGTCATTATTACTGGATAAAGTTAAGCTGTGGTGCTAGAAACGATCTACGATCTGTTGGTATTGAAGAAATATCTGTCGGCGTTGGATAAAACCAGGACCCACTTATAAAAAACGATCCGTTGACGGTTATCAAAACAAATGAACATCGCTAGGTTTCAGAAACGATCTGGCAGCAGTCGAAAACCCAGGCTGCATGTCTCATCAACCTTTCATTTTACGTATCTCGAATATTGCTGAGAAGTCTGACAGAGTTTAAAGTTACCTATTAACCCATTTTAAGTTAAAAATGAACCGAAGCACTTGTATTGGCTTGGTACTGACGTCCTATGTTCAAAATTACCTGCGTCAACGTGGTGCCGACGTCCTTGTGGGTCACGTGACCCGGTTCGAGGGTGATGCCGGAGCCGACGACCACGATGACATCATCGAAGAAGAACCAGGACTTGAGGGCGCGCAGGGGGACGTAGGGGCGGTTGTAGACCATACTCGCCACGCCCACGATGCCGTCGGTGACGCCCCCGCTGAATTTGGCGTCGTTGAAGAACCTCCTAGAGTAACGGGCGTTCAGGTCGTACTGCAGAAGAAGGAGCAGCTCAGTTCAGTGAAAAATGGGGAAAAAATAATAGGAAACGCGCCTAAAGCCGATCCAAGCTACTGATAATTTGATTTCTGTTTTCAGTAATGCTCTTCTCTTTCTGTGAATAATAATAATAATAATAATAATAATAATAATAATAATTTATTTTACCCGTCTCTTGAAATGCTTAGGAAAATCACTATTTTTCCTCGCCAAAAGAAAAAAAAATGTTGAAAATATTCTCACTGGAAAATTATAACAGGAAATCGACCGAACCTCCTTTAATTAATATAAACATTTGTTTATATTAACTAAAACACTTGTGTAAATTTAGAAAAGAAAGGGGTTACTTTTAACCTACGAAAAGATTTCTAACTATAGAAGTCACGAGTCGCAGTTCAAGATCATATTAGACCGAAGTCGAGGATTGGCTCGAATACACGAATCCACGACTTCGTAGACGACGTAACGGTGCCTCCTTCTCCAGACGATGGCGTCAGCCACTGTAAATCTACGTCAACTTTTATAATGAAACCAGAGTAATGATTACTTACCCCTGGAATGTGTGTTGTGTACTGGTTGGTGACCGAAGGCACCCTGGCCCAGTCGTACACCTGGAAGACCTCGTTCCTTCGTGTCCCAAATTCTCCTCCGTCGATCAAGACTGTCATGAATCCATCGGCCTAGGAGAGAGAGAGAGAGAGAGAGAGAGAGGCTTAATATCCAAATTATGACTAGTCCTACCCGTGCTCCTTGGTTTAAAAATCAACTCGTCAGCTCGCCAGCAGTGGTCTTATTTACTTTGTTACTAAGCTAAGTTCGGTCTACATTCATTTCCAGAAAATCATGACTAAATGAACTCGGAGTGATCAGTTTAAGGCTGTGATTTTGCAGCTTCTCCTAGAATCTCCGATGCGTCGTGTAGAGAGGCCTGATGACAACTAAGTTTGATGCTATGGGTCTAGGAGAGGGTGTAGAGCCAATTGTATGTGTGTTGTGTATTCACGTATACAGTGTCTTTAATACACCCACCCGAACCTTGTGATTGATTTTTTCAGTAACAGAGCGGACTACTGCAACTCAGTCTATTATAAATTATTCAAGATTAAATTCAGGAATTTACATAATTATTCAAAAAATAAAGCTTTCAAGACTAACTTAGAAAAATGTTACACCTCGAGATAAGATTACACTTGTGTCCCAGTTGCACTGGCTGTTTATCAAAGCTACGATAACATGTGAAATATGTGTTTTGACTAATCTAACTAAAAACTCTGGCTGTACAAAGTACTGGACAGACCTACTGTACACAACACAGAAAAAGAATGGCGTCAGAACAAGACTGCTTATAGACGCACTTCAAATGCAAGTTTTAAAGCTTTCTCCTGATATCAGGAGGACTGAGAGTATTATGAATATTTTCAAGATGAAACTAAAAGCTTACTAATTCTCTGTTATGACAGCGTGGATCTGAGTGGGTCCTGTTTAGACCCTTTTAATGTAATCCATATCAATGTCTGGATCTTTTGAAAAACAATACCAATTATCTGGGTCTTTTGAATAATAATACCAAGTAGCTAGGCCTTTTGAACACTGATAATAATGGCATTGGCAGCGAAGACAAACCAAGACACCAAGATTAAGCCTACCTGAAAGAATCCGTGAATATTTTCTCCGGACGCCCACGATTCCGGCCGCACTGTCCGATTGGAGAGGATCCGGACGCTGGCATAGTACTCGCGTCTCTGGTGCACGGACAGATCTGTGCTGGGAGGACCCCAAGATCAACGCTGAGCCACGTAAATGATTGTGTGTGTTAATCTAATGTCTACAGACTATTAGTGACTTCACAGAGATCGTCAGTTTACTGAGTTACTGAAAGTATTTTCTTGTATAAACAGAATGTACTGGTCACTTCGTACCAGATAGGCCTAGGTATGCAATTGTAATAGCCACAGAGCCCCTCTTGGCTTCTCGAATTCTTCACACTTTTTGGGGAAATGCTTGTCACTACAAAGCCTGAGATCCAATGGAAGAACGTGAAGTAATTCTGACGTCCGTAGCGGTATTCCAACCCACATCCAGAGCATCAGAAAGAGGTCACGTTGCCGACCTGACCACGAGAAGGACGTGACTTCATTCTGATAATATAGATGTAGATCTGAATCCTGTTGCGGACATCAGAATTAACTCGAGAAGTCAAGAGGGCTTTGTGGTTATAGGAATTGCATGAGTTAGGCCTATCTAATAAAAAGTGATTAGTAGATTCTGTCTGTACAGAAACTACTTCATATTCTTACATTTGGATCTAAGGCTTCGTAGTGACAAGCGTTTCCCAAAAAGTGTGAGAAATTCGTGAAGTCAAGATGGCTCTGTGGTTAATGCAACTGCTTACATAGGCCTATCTGGTTTTAAAACGCGAGCAGTAGATACTAAATATCTATTTTTTTACGTTAATGACGGTTATTTAAATATATATTTTACATATAATAACGCTGACTATCAAGCGTCAAACCCAGGGAGCAACGAACTACAACGCCTTCTTCAGGAGAAAAGTCTGACGGAGGAAGCAGCTGGCGAAACTTACTAAAAGAAATGCCTGTGGCCCACGAGCGCGTATTCCGGGTCCGGAACGACGTTGGCGTACCGGTGCAAGACGCCCTCCACCTCCCTTGGTGACGCCCCATCCTATGCAGGCAGAGACCCGTCTTGTGAATCAGGCCCTTCCCGCCGTAGTGGGTGATGGTCTCCCCTGCGGAGTGGATCGAATTGAATGTGGGGTTTTAGGCCAAGGCACTGGGACTTACTCTTCAAAGCAGTTGCACTATGAATCGATTGTTAGGAGAGGGTTAAGGAGAGTAAGGTGGAAGAAGGAGAATGAGAAAGGAGTACAGTAAAAGGAGTGAAAGGGGGTATCGAAATAATGTTAAGTTAATGCCTAAATGCACCGCATGAGCTGCACTGACGGCATTAACCTCCACAAGTGGGATTTGGATTTGTTTGCGTGTGTGTGTTATTGTGATTTCAGCTGTGCTCACTTATGTTAACAATTAATTATATTTTTTAAAATTATACTTCGATGTGCGTGAGAGTTTTTTGTTATCATGAAACAAAATCGTCATGAACTATTTTTCGACTCTTCCTGGTCATCAGTTATAACATTACATTATATTTATACACACACACATATATACATATATACATACACACATATATATATATATATATATATATATATATATATATATATATATATATGCATAACTGGATCACGAAAATATGGAACGTGATGAATATATATAAACAGACAAAATCCACGAAGGAGAGAGAAACAACGGGGTACTGCAATTAAGGCCTTTCGACTTCCAGTCCTCAGCAGAGTCTGCCAAGTAAAGGACAAGAAGTCGAAAGGCCTTGCAGCACTCACTGTTTCCCTTTCCCTTCGTGATTTTGTCTTCATATATATATATATATATATATATATATATATATATATATATATATATATATATATATATATATATATATATATATATATATATATTTCACCACGTTCCATATTTTGGTGATTCAGCAATACATAGGCCTACATACACACACACACACATATATATATATATATATATATATATATATATATATATATATATAATATATATATATATATATATATATATATATATATATATATATATATATATATATGTATATATAAGGAAAGATATACGAACTATGACTGGTAATTAGAGGGGGGGTGGGGGGTCACACAAGGCGGAAACATTTCCCCGTTACCGTTTGTGATCTTCCTCCCGGCCAGGGTGGGTTCGATGACGTGGCCCCTACATATCCACTGTTGGCAGTCGAGGTAGGTCGAGTACAGCCCTTCGATGGTGTCCTCGTCGTAGTCGAGGTCCGTGCCGCTGAACCACGTCATCATCATGCCCACGTGCTGTCGACAGCAAGAACAGCACACGTCAGAGTGCAGCTTATACAATGCATCCCGCGTGCAGCTGACTCCACGGTCTAATGAGGACGTCTAGATGCAGAAACGTTTTATGGGGCGGGGCACCGATTTTCGTATTATACATACACATATATGTGTACGTATACCGAATCCACTATTATTATCATTAAGATTATCCTTACTGTTGTTATTGTTATTATTAATTTTCGTATACATACATATATATGTACACATTAATTTTCATATTATACATACACATTTATATACACACATATATTTAGCTTAATGCCTGTATATGAATCACGGTGATGTGATAAAATTTATTCATCTATATATGTATGTATACCAAATCCACTATTATTATCATTAAGAGTACTGTTATTGTTATTTGAAGGGGGTAGACCCTCTTTTAAACAGGTCTTATTAAAAAGGATGGCTGTATTATGCGAATTTATCTTATATAGTGTCTTTTCTATCTTCCTTATGATTCGCTTTTCAGGCTCAGCGATGTTAGTCAGCAACTGGCCGATATTCATGTTGGAAAAGGATGGTGTGCGGAATATGGGAAGTCAGACGAACGATTTCTGATTGGATATTTTAATAAAAGACTTCCCATATTCCGCACACCATCCTTTTCCAACATGAACATCGGCCAGTTGCTGACTAACATCGCTGAGCCTGAAAAGCGAATCATAAGGAAGATAGAAAAGACACTATATAAGATAAATTCGCATCATACAGCCATCCTTTTTAATAAGACCTGTTATTATTATTGTTATTATTATTATTTTTTAAATTCATCATTATTTCTATAGTATTTTTTAGTATGTATACCGAATCCACTATTATTATCATTACGATTATTGTTATTTTTTTTTTTTTTCCTTCAAATTTTATCATTATTTCTATAACAGATTTTTAAATTTTTTTCCCATTTTTATATTTCTCATTTATGTTATTATCTAAATCTTCAGTATTAATATTTTGTCATTATTTTTCATGGAGGGCACGTGCCCAGGTGCCCGTCCCCCCACCCCCGGCGCCCTGGATTCGCTAATGGTTGAATCTACCGAGTGATCTCGAGAAACTCGATATGGAATCCAAGACTCAGAGACACGTAAAAAAAAAACAATGAATCACGCAAGACGGGACTCGATCCTATCGCGTAACAAAGACGGAACGATCACAAACTCTTCTTCTACAATCGCAAGATGAAATCAAGACACGATTAAAATATACACTCATAGTAGCATGAGTCTTCAATTGGAGAAACAAATCCACAGAGCTTTCTGGTATCTGGTGGAATGGACTCCCGAAACCTCTCTGTTTTAGATTGACTTTCAAAAATACCTGTGGATTGGCTTCTCCACAAGGCACGATATAAATGCAGCTAAATCACTTATTATTATTATTATTATTCCCGCCAATTTATCCATTGTTATACTTTCTTTATCCTTGGAGTGACATCATCATCATCTCTCTCTCTCTCTCTCTCACCCTCAGCAGCTCCTTGCCGTAGGCCCCCGCATAAGGATTCCAGAGGATGTGGTTGAGGATGTTCCCCTCCTCCGTCGAGTGGTTCCCCCCGGGGTTGTGCTGATGGAGGCACCCGTCCGGCCTGGCGGGAAAATGCGAGAACTGAACTGATCATACAATAGCTGAGAGTTTTTGAAAGGTGTAACAGGAGGAAAATCTCAAAGGAGTTGCAGTATGAGTCAATTGTTAGGAGAGGGTGGACAGTAAAATGGAGGAAAGAGAATATGAAAGGAGGCACAGTACAAGAAAAGAAAGGGGTTGCAGCTAGGGACCCTACAGTACACCGCACGAGGTGCATTGACGGCGCTACTCCCCTACGGGGGAAAAATGCGAGAAGTGTGACCAGCCAACAGCTCGGTCAAACCAAGCCAATGGCCGGCTAAGGAAAATGCACATTGTTTTGATTTCGTACTGTGAAAATAATGATAGTTACATCGTTGCTATTTAATTCAGTAAAATATAATCAGGAATGCTTTTGTTACAAAGTGTGGAAATAACGATCGCTGCATCGTTGCTATTTAACATAACAAAATACAGTCAGGAATGTTGATGACTAAGATAATCTCAGCGCAAGAAGTGATTCGTCCATTAACCCTCTGCCACGTATTGAGCTACGGTGTGAGATTCTTTCATCCCCAGAGGCGAGATACTGTTTCTTTTCTGTTATTAAAATTCAGTCCCACACCTCCGGTCTGATACCGGATGAACAATCGAATTCAGCGGCAGGTTTTGCCAAGCTGTTCATGCAGGTGTTCTGACACTTGTTTTGTTGCGGATTAAAGTGGCTCTCAGACTGGGGGTGATTAGCGCCGTGGGGGGTAATAAAGCAGTTTCGGGGGGGGGGCGTAACGAGTCACTTTCTAAAATCAATAGTTCTCCGGAGTAAAATTCAGTAAATCTATACAGTAAATAATAATAATAGATAAATGATTAACTAAATACATTATACAGAATTATACTGATTAATTTTTATCATAACTATGCACGATATACCCCCAAACAATACCACGTTTCCCATTAATAATGCAGCAATAATGTCTTTATTTTCTAATAATTACCAAAGAAATGATGATCTAATTCCAATTTGTAATAAAAAGAACAACGATATTAATATGTTGCCAAAGGAATAACGTCTAAATTCTTTATTTCTTAAGACCGGAGTAAAAGTAAAACTAACTCCCTGCCTACAACTACCTTACCGCTGCCCTCGGGGGTAACGATACCAAAAAGTATTGAGAACAGCTGCTGAAGAACAACAGCTGTTTGCGACTTAAAATTAGATTGAAACACCAGCTTGCTTTCCGTACAATCCCACCTCGGGTAACTACGTAGGCGATGACGTGTCTTAGAGGTACTACAGTACCTACTCCTTATGGCAGTTCGCCTGCTGACGCAGTAAGGGGTAGACAGAGCTTCGCCTAAATGGGAGATTTTGGGGGGGGAAGTGAGCCGACTTTCATTCTCTTGGCCAGGTTGGCCTTGCGTACACTGACGTTTATGCTGCAGAGGCCCTTGGCATGGGCAATCTGTGCTTTCTACGCGAGGCCTAGCTAGGCCTACAAGAAACAAGAAAAAATTAAGTGGAGGAAAGAAATTGGGGATTAGCTTCCTCAAGGATGGAAGACTGTAAGTCTGGGAATACCAAGGTAGGAGGAAGATTCCCTAGCTTATGTGAGAATTGGTGGTCTGGCGAGTGTAACATAGTTGCCTGGGCAGAGCAAGAACATGTGTTCTTCTCCACCCCGCCAGCGACCCACTATAGTCAATTACCCACCAGGTCACTAGCGGATCCAAAAAAATTTCATTAGCAGGGCACCAATTTTCATATACATACATACATACACACACACATATACATATATATATATATATATATATATATATATATATATATATATATATATATATATATATATATTTCTATAATAGATTTTTTATCTTTTCCCATTTTTATACTTCTCATTTATGTTATTATCATCTAAATCTTCAATATTATTACTTTTGTCATTGTTTTTCATGGGGGAGGTGGACGTGCCCAGGTCCCCCGCCCCTGGACCCAATAGTGGACCAGGTACGTGATAAACTTCTCAGGCAAGAGTCCAAACGGAATTTTCGGGACATACGCCTAATCGATAAATAAATACAAGTTATTATGAATGACACCCACCCCAATAACATGAGAGTGAACCTGAGAAAAGGCAGCTTAAAGGGTGTAACGACGGGAGAATGAACAGTAGTAATCCCAGTCACTCACCTGACTCCGTTGCCTCGGTAGGGGTCTCTCTCAGCCAACTCCTTGTGGAGTTTGACCCCAACTTCCTTGTGGACCTGTCTGTACGTCCCTCGAACGAGGCCCTTCGACCTCGCCCAACATCGCCCTTGGCCCAAAATTGCCCCCTGTAATAATAATAATAATAATAATAATAATAATATTAAGTAAAAAATGAGCAGCAATCGACTTTTCTGTACAGCCGCTACAGCGTATAATCAAGGCCAACTACAACAGATCTACATCGTTGCCAGAAGCACGATTATGGCTAACTTTAACCTTAAATCAAATTAAAAAAAAAAAAAAGTAATGAGGCTAGAGGGCTGCGATTTGGTATGTTTGATGATTGGACGGTGGATGATCAACATACCAATTTACAGCCCTCTGGTCTCAGTAGTTTTTAAGATCTGAAGGCGGACAGAAGCGCGGAGAGAAAAAAGTGCGGACAGAAAAAGCGGAGAGAAAAAGGTGCGGACAGAAAAAATGCGGACAGAATAAAATGCGCACAGAAAAAAATGCGGATAGAATAAAGTGCGGACAGAAAAAGTGCGGACGGACAGACAAATCCGGCTCAATAGTTTTCTTTTACAGAAAAATAAAAATAATAATAATAATAATAGGCCTATGTTTAATATCCAATTTGAAAGACGCAAACTTATAGGTTTAAATGAGAGTCTCTCACCTGCAAAATGACTGTCTTCTTCTTCATTAGTCCAGACAGGACCCATGGTTGTATTTACCCAGTACCTGAGAAAAACGAAACAAAAAAAAGGAATAATTAAAAATTAGAGGAAAATCGGTCTATGGGTGAAGATGACCAGAGAATTGGGAGACTATGAATAAACTAGAATAATGTGGCATTACAATTCTAACCAATAAAGGCATCGTTCTGGACTACAATGCTGGTATTTGGTTTTATCTGTAGTCCCGAATTTTTATATGTTAAAATGTAGTCAAGAAACTAATGGAATTATTTTAGTTTACCATTAATTAGGTCTACGTTTTCTTTATTAGGCTATTTTATTATTCAAAGAAAACGACGGCATTTGAAACGTATCGTAAATTACAATAAATGTTACTTTTACCTTATTGTTACCTTTCTTTTTTTTTGTATTTGTGGTTGTTTCCCTTTCTCTCTCTCTCTCTCCAGTCAGCAAAAGGTCTCATACTTGAACAGTAGAACGCTGTTAAATCTGGCTTGGTGCATACGGTGGTACAAACACCATCTCTCTTCCTCAATCTGTCTCTCTCCCTCTTTCTCTCCTTCTCTCTCTCTCTCCCCCTCTTTCTCTCTATCTCTTCCATCAATCTCTCTCTCTCACTATCTCCCATCAATCTCTCGCTCTTACTATCTCTCTTTTTCTCTCCATAAATCTCTCTCTCATCCTCAATCTCCCTCTTTCTCTCTCACTCTCCCACCAATCTCTCTCTCTCCCCCCCGTCAATCTCTCATCTCTCCTCAATCTCTTTCACTCTCCCACCAATCTCTCTCTCTCTCTCCCCCCATCAATCTCTATCTCTCCCTCAATCTCTCTTTCTCTCCCTCACTCTCTCTTCTACTTACCTGTCAAGGAAATCGAGAATCAGCTGACGGTCGAGGATACCCGTGGCGAGGACGGCGCCCTTCCACATGTTCAAAGGAACGCCTATTAAGTGGCCCCACCAGTTAGGATCTGCAGGAGGAGAAGGGTGTCTTCCGTTATTCCTTAGGGATTCTCAACTTCCTAGATTTAATTCTTGGTTATTTTTTGTCTAATATTATTATTATTATTGAATGTTATTGCTGCTTCAGCTGCATTTATTTTGTAGAAGACTTTTTCTATTTTCCTTATTGCGGACTTCTCTTCAGTGGAGGTGCGTGCTAACAGCTCGCCTATATTTGTCATTTCATGGGGGAAAAGTCAAAATCTGGATTCTGCTTCTTTATATATTCTATACAGTTGGTTCTATACAATTGTTGCCGCGACGCGTTTCGACAGACTCTTCTGTCATTCTCCAGCGGAGCTAGTAGAGGACTGGCAGATTGCATAGGTCCTTCTGAATTTATACACGGGCTTCAGCGGGGGGTCATGGATGGCGAATTCTGATTGGTTGCAGTCAGCGAACTTCAAGCCAAATTTCTGCGGCGAAGCTCGATCCTGACAGATCTTCGCAACCTGGGAATGTCATTCATTCCAGCGTTCCCATTGGCCTGCCGTTGCGTGATGTCATGCCGGCTGACATCATCGGTAGTTTGGCTGCTATTGGGCTGCGGATGAATGATGTCATTATCTACTCTTTCTGTCGTAGTCGGGGGATTGTCTCGAAGGGCGCCTCGCTCATCAGGGGCATCTCCATTCTCAGGGTTGTCGTTTTCAGGTATTCGTTGGATTTGGCGGGTGTTCTGCATTATTCTGATGAGCGAGGCGCCCTTCGAGACAATCCCCCGACTACGACAGAAAGAGTAGATAATGACATCATTCATCCGCAGCCCAATAGCAGCCAAACTACCGATGATGTCAGCCGGCATGACATCACGCAACGGCAGGCCAATGGGAACGCTGGAATGAATGACATTCCCAGGTTGCGAAGATCTGTCAGGATCGAGCTTCACCGCAGAAATTTGGCTTGAAGTTCGCTGACTGCAACCAATCAGAATTCGCCATCCATGACCCCCCCCCCGCTGAAGCCCGTGTATAAATTCAGAAGGACCTATGCAATCTGCCAGTCCTCTACTAGCTCCCGCTGGAGAATGACAGAAGAGTCTGTCGAAACGCGTCGCGGCAACAATTGTATAGAACCAACTGTATAGAATATATAAAGAAGCAGAATCCAGATTTTGACTTTTCCCCCATGAAATGACAAATATAGGCGAGCTGTTAGCACGCACCTCCACTGAAGAGAAGTCCGCAATAAGGAAAATAGAAAAAGTCTTCTACAAAATAAATGCAGCTGAAGCAGCAATAACATTCAATAGAACCTGTTTAAAAAAGGGTCTGCTGCCAAATTATATTATTATTATTATTATTATTATTATTATTATTATTATTACTATTCAGAAGATGACCCCAATCATTTGGAACAAGCTCACCAAAGGGGCCACTGACTTGAAATTCAAGCTTCAAAGAATATTATTTAATTATTATTATTATTATTATTATTATTATTATTATTATTCAGATGAACCCTGATGAACCAAGCTTCCAAAGAATATTCATATTATTATTAGCAAGAACCCTATCCATATGGAGCAGGGTCACTGACTTGAAATTCAAGCTTCCAAAGAACCCAATATTATTTTATCATTATTATTATTATTATTATTATTATTATTATTATTATTATTATTCCAGAAGATGAACCCTATTCATATGGAACAAGCTCACCAAAGGGGCCACTGACTTGAAATTCAAGCTTCCAAAGAATATTATTATTATTATTATTATTATTATTATTCAGGAGATGAACCCAATTCATATGGGACAAGCCCACCAAAGGGGCCACTGACTTGAAATTCAAGCTTCCAAAGAATATGATGGTGTTCATTTGAAAGGAGTAACAGAAAGTAACAGGAAAAATACAAAGAAGAGATCTCTCATCAAAAAAGAAGAAAATCAATTAACAAATTAATAAATAAATAGATAAAAACCTAAGTTCTGCGGACAACTTCTACCTGACGAAATCTCTACCTGGGACCTGCATTATCAGACGGGGAATTACTATCTCGCAGTAAGTACAAATAAGATTAATCTGTTACCAGTCATTTAGCCCAAAGATGTCCGCAGCATTACGTGACATCTATGTTATGTAATAGCAAGAGTCGCTAAAAAGAGCAGCGGAATTTAGCCAAGTCATCAACCCATTTGACCCGGACTGACATTCCACATAGCTTGTCGTCAAGGCTGAAGAGCTGATGAGAGAGAGAGAGAGAGAGAGAGAGAGAGAGAGAGAGAGAGAGAGAGAGAGAGAGAGAGAGAGAGAGACTTTCTTAAAGGGGGAGAAAAAGAGAGACTTCTTAGAGAGAGAGAGAGATTTTCTTAAATAAAGAAAGAGAAACTTTCTTAAAGAGAGAGAGAGAGAGAGCTTCTTAAACAAAGAGAGAGAGAGAGAGCTTCTTAAACAAAGAGAGAGAGAGAGAGAGAGAGAGAGAGTCAAAATACTTAATTCCGTTAAAAATAGACATTACATACACTACAGCGCTAAATCTATACGTAATTCTATCAATTAAACAGAGAGAGAGAGAGAGAGAGAGAGAGAGAGAGAGAGAGCAAGGACAAGGACAAGGACAACCACCTGTGTTTGGTGGAGCATCGTACGTGATGTATCGGAAACACCGCTCGGCCTCCGCAGTCAGGTTACCTTCGCCGTGAAGTTGGTGATAAAGGAGGGCAGTCTGGCGTCTGCCGTGTGCCCTGAAGGACTCAGAACCGTCTTGGCCGTACTGAGAAGGAAAATGAATAAGTAAGCAACTAAATAAGTGAATAAATAAAAAATTAAATAAAAAGGTAAGTAAATAAATAAGTGAGGTTCCAGCAGTTCACCTTAGGGAACTCCTAACTATATACTTGACCTCGCTTCAGGATAATTCTCATGGAATAAATAGGTAAATTAATAAATAAATGAACATAAAAATAAATAAATAAATGAGGTTCCAGCAGGTCACCTTAGGGAACTCCTATCTACATACTTGACCTCGCTTCAGGATAATTCTCATGGAATAAATAGGTAAATTAATAAATAAATGAACATAAAAATAAATAAATAAATGAGGCTCCAGCAGTTCACCTTAGGGAACTCCTAACTATATACTTGACCTCGCTTCAGGATGGTTCTCATGGAATAAATAGGTAAATTAATAAATAAATGAACATAAAAATAAATAAATGAATGAGGTTCCAGCAGTTCACCTTAGGGAACTCCTATCTATATACTTGACCTCGCTTCAGGATAATTCTCATGGAATAAACAGGTAAATCAATAAATAAATGAACATAAAAATAAATAAATAAATGAGGTTCCAGCAGGTCACCTTGGGGAACTCCTAACTACATACTTGACATCGCTTCAGACTCATGGAATAAATAGGTAAATTAATAAATAAATGAACATTAAATAAATAAATGAGGTTCAGGATAACTACCTACTTGTTCTAATGGAGTAAATAGGTAAATCAATAAATAAATAAACATAAAAATAGATCAATAAATGAGGTAGGCTCCAGCATTTCACCTTAGGGAACTCCTAACTATATACTTTACCTTGCTTCACGGTAGTTCTAGACAGGATTATTATTATTATTATTATTATTATTATTATTATTATTATTAGAATGAAATTGAATAAATACGTAAATAGATAAATAAATGAGGTAGGTTTCAACAGTTCACCTTAGGGAACTCCTAACTCTATACTTGACCTCGCTTCAGGATAGTTCCAACCACCTTAAGGGTTATTTTTATTATTATTATTATTATTATTATTCATATATTAAACCCCTATTCATATGGAACAAGCCCACCAAAGGGGCCACTGACTTGAAATTCAAGCTTCCAAAGAATATGATGGAATGTGATGGTGTTCACTTGAAAGAGGTTACAGAAGATAATACAAAATACATAAAGGAGAGACGAGTGATTAGAAAAGAATAAAATAAGATAAATTAATAAATTGGTGGATAATTTAAAAATACAAATAAATTACTATAATACAAGGTGAACTGTTATTTCAGTTATGCATTTCATCTTCGCTGGAACTTCTGAAGTTCTAATTGCACAATATCCTCTAATATTATCTATATATATGGCAAAACACAAAAGACTAAGAATTTGTATAGATCCTATAGAACAAATAAAGGAAGACACGTGAATTAATTAATCTCTCTCTCTCTCTCTCTCCAATCAGCATATTGCCTCGTACATGAAGCGTGGAACCCTGTTAAATCTAGCTTGCGTCATACATTGGTACAAACATCCCCCCCCCCACAACCATTCTCTCTCTCTCTCTCTCTTACTTTTTAACTGACATTCTTCTATTCCATTCAGGTTCGAACGAAATCACCGTTAACCTCTACTACCTGGATATAACTAGGCCTCTCTCTCTCTCTCTCTTTCTCTCCCTCAATCTCTCTCTCTATCTTCCTCAATCTGTCTCTCTCCCTTAATCTCTATCTCTCTCCCTCAATCTCTGTCTCTCTCTCTCTCTCCCTCAATATCTCTCACTCTCTCTCTCCCTCAATCTCTCTCTCTATCTTCCTCAAGCTGTCTCTCTCCCTCAATATCTCCCTCTTTCTCTCCCTCAATCTCTCTCTCTTCCTCAACCTCTTACTCTCTCTCTCTCTCTCTCCCTCCCTTAATATTTCTCTCTTTCTCTCCCTCAATCTCTTTCTCTCTCTCTCCCTCCCTCAATATCTCTCTCTCCCTCCCTCAGTATATATATATCTCTCTCTCTCTCCATTTACCTTCAGATCCGAAAACGACCCGTCAGGTAGAAGCAGTGCTAAAATCTCCTCCGGCCTCTGGTGGTAAGTCTTGGCGAGCGCCGTCTCGTACATCCGCTGGAAAACAATGTCCGCGTCGTCTGCCAAAGCATTCCACGCCTGGAAGGACTCAGTAATGTTGTACACAAGGAGCACCCTGTCCCTCGAGGGTTTTATCATAGTCTGAGATCAATTTTTTTTCTGTGGTGTGTTCTCTTCATATTTTTTTTTTTTTGGTACTGAAATCTGTTGCTTGTATGATTTTAAAAGTAAAATAGTTTTTTTTTTTTCAGTCTCTCCTTATTGAGAGAATAAAAAAAAATGATAAAAATTGTTGTACACAAGGAGCACCATCTCTCGAGGGTTTTCTGTTTATTAAGAGAAAAATAAAAAAAAATTGATAAAATATGATTTATTTCCCATCCAATAAATGGTGTCTTTATCAACTGCTCTCTCTCTCTCTCTCTCTGCCAGCAGGCAAGCTCTACAATGTACTACAGGTCCCGATAGAGAGCTTTGATAACCTGAAACCATTCCATGAGGAGAGAGAGAGAGAGAGAGAGAGAGAGAGAGAGAGAGAGAGAGAGAGAGAGAGAGAGAGAGAGAGAGAGCACCACTGTATGCAGCAAGCCAGATTAAACAGCGTTCTACTGTTCATGCATGAGACCATTTGCTGATTGGAGAGAGAGAGAGAGAGAGAGAGAGAGAGAGAGAGAGAGAGAGAGAGAGATTCATGCAATAAGATCAACATCGGTCTATAGGTCAGGTTAAAACAGCACTGTACGAATACATATGTCGATCGGGGAGAGAGAGAGAGAGAGAGAGAGAGAGAGAGAGAGAGAGAGAGAGAGAGAGAGAGAGAGAGAATAATTTTCCTCGTGAGTGGTCTGCATAAAATTGATCTTGCACTGGTGACCTTAGATGATGACTGACCTTTGCAACCGAGAGCTAACTTACAGGGTGTTGAGGACATACCATTGGTACTGAAGGACGGGGATTGACAAAATCCTTTTTTATAGTCTACGTGAGCTGGAGGAAATTACAGCGATTTACCTACAGGATAGTTCCTACTCTCTCTCTCTCTTGTTACGGAATTCAGGGAGTTTCTCGCTCTCTCTCGTTAGGTAATTTCTCTCTCTCTCTCTCTCTCTTGTTAGGGAATTCAGATAATTTCTCTCTCTCTCTCTCTCTCTTAGGGAGTTTAGGGAATTTCTATCTCCCTCTCTCTCGTTAGGGAATCCAGGGAATTTCTCTCTCCCTCTCTCTCTCTCGTTAGGGAATTCAGGGAATGTGTCTCTCTCTCACACTTTCTCGTTAGGGAATTCAGGGAATTTCTCTCTCTCTCTCTTGTTACGGAATTCAGTAATTTCTTCTCTCTCTCTCTCTCTCGTTAGGGAATTCAGGGAATCTCTCTCTCTCTCGTTAGGGAATTCAGGGAATCTCTCTCTCTCGTTAGGGAATTCAGGGAATTTCTCTCTCTCGTTAGGAAATTCAGGGAATTTCTCTCTCTCTCTCGTTAGGAAATTCAGGGAATTTATCTCTCTCTCTCGTTAGGGAATTCAGGGAATTTCTCTCTCTTTTTCTCTCCATCACACTTAAACCGAAAGATCATTTGCCTGATGACCAAGCAACTACATATTCAAACGAATTCGAATAATAACTAAGCTAGCCAAATGATAACTAAGCTAGCCAAATGATAACTAAGCTAGCCAAATGATAATTAAGCTAGCCAAATGATAATTAAACTAGCCAAATGAGAATTAAACTAGCCAAATGAGAATTAAGCTAGCCAAATGATAATTAAGCTAGCCACGTAATAACCAAACTAGCCAAATGATAATTAAGCTAGCCACGTAATAACCAAGCTAGCCAAATGATAATTAAGCTAGCCAAATGATAATAAAGCTAGCCACGTAATAACCAAGCTAGCCAAATGATAATAAAGCTAGCCACGTAATAACCAAGCTAGCCAAATGATAATTCAGCTAGCCAAAACAGAGCACACAGACCCCGACAGCATGTGGAAGGCGTAGCTGCGTTGGTGTCCCCAAGTAGTCAGCGAAATGACGCAATAGGTGTTGGAATGCAAAGCGTGTCGAGATGGGGATGGTCTGTACATAATTCACTGATTCACACACACACACACACACACACACACTTACACAGATTTACATGTGTATACATGCACATGCACACACACACACACATATATATATATATATATATATATATATATATATATATATATATATATATATATATATATATATATATATATTGATTTTTCTGCTGAAAACGAAGCAGAAATCTACAAATGAAAAACTACTTTTTAAGGGGAAATATCGTCCACGCAACAACACTCATTTCATCCTCGGCAATTTTTCACAGACAAACGCACAAACGCAAAGAGCTATCTACCGAAGACTGGGCAGCGTAAAATGACAAATAAAATCTTTAAAAAAATCAAACTAATAAAAAAAAACAAGTCAAACTACCTTTTTACGTTTAAAGCTAAAACGAAAACAGGGAGAGTGTCTCTCTCTCTCTCTCTCTCTCTCACTTACCAGCAGAATCAGACAGATCGCCTTCGTTCCTGAAGAAGGAGAAGAAGAAGAAGAGGTCTTCAGCGCCAACCGCCCCATTGCTACGAGGGTGACCGAGTAACTAGCAAATGCACGCAGCGAACGAGGCGAGGCAACGGCGGGCACGCGATGATGATGCCAGGGCCGCAAGAGCAGCCCAATAGCAGGAGGCAGGAGGGGCACATGGTGCCATCGTACTCCGGGGTATCAGTTACACGGGGTTTTACGCATTAGCTATTAAATCATCGGTGGTTAACCCCCTCCCTCTCTCTCTCTCTCTATCTGTCTGTCTGTCTCATTATCTTTCTCTATATTTATCTATCTATATATATCTCTCTTTTTCTCTGTCTCTATCTGTCTCTCTCTCTTTCTCTCCCTCTCCCTCTCTCTGTCTCTCTCTCTCTCTGCCTTTCTCACTTTCTCTCTATATATCTATCTATCTCTCTTTCCCTCTCTGTATCTCTGTCTCTCTGTCTGCCTTTCTCTCTATCTATATCTCTCTCTTTTTTGTCTCTATCTGTCTCTCTCTCTCTCTCTCTTTATCTCTGTCTCTCTCTCTCTCTCTGCCTTTCTCACTGTCTTTCTCTCTACATATCTCTCTATCTATATATATATATATATATATATATATATATATATATATATATATATATATATATATATATATATATATATATATATATATATATATCTTTTCTCTGTTTCTAGCTGTCTCTCCCTCTCTCTCTCTCTCTCTGGACATGCTCTCAAATATACTTAATTATCTGTCTCCCTTCTGCACCCAGGGCGTACTCATTCGCCAAGGGCCCCCTCGCTTTATGCCACGAGGAAGAATACCCCCTCGTGTGCCCAAGGAGAGGAGTAGGAGGTGGAAGAAGAAGAATCAGTGCGACCTAATAATGGTCCTTCTTCTTCTTCTTCTTCTTCTTGACCCGGTTTGAGCTCCGGTACGGGTGGCGTTACGCGGTGCTACTGATACGCTATAAGCGATCTGTCGACGAAGCCTCTCTGACTGACAGATAGACGGACAGAGAGTCGCTGGGAACGGCGTCAGGTTTCGCGATTACCTTTGGGGAAGATCGCAGCTGATGAGAAGAGGACGATTTTTTGTGTTTGTTGTCGAACTGGATGCTTGTTTGTTGATTCGTTGCCTGAATGGACGCACAGACACTTTGCTTCTTTTAATATTTATTTGTCGATCAGTTGCCTGCACGGACACACACACACACACACAAACACAAACACGCACACACACACATACAATACTCAGTTCGTTTGCTCCTGAACACGAGAACTAATTGCGACATAGAATGCTCCATATTGTCCAGCTTTATTCGAGAAACATTACCTCAAAATAAATCATTCGAGAAACAATACTTCTATACTAATTAATTATTCGAGAAACATTACTTCATAACCAATTAATTATTCGAGAAACATTAACTTCAATAGTAATTATTTGAGAAACATTGCCTCAAAATAAATAATTCGAGAAACACTGCTTCAAAACCAATCAGCTATTCGCGAGACATTACCTCAAAATAAATAATTCGAGAAACATTACTTCAAAACCAATTAATTATTTGAGAAACATTACTTCAATACTAATTATTTGAGAAAACCTCAAAATAAATCATTCGAGAAACATTACTTCAAAACCAATTAACTATTTGAGAAATATTACTTCAAAACAATTAATTATTCAAGAAACGTTACTTCAAAAATAATTATTCACTGAAACATTACCTCAAAGTAAATAATTTGAGAAACATTACTTCAAAACCAATTTATTCGAGAAACATTACTTCAAAACCAATTTATTCAAGAAACATTACTCCAAAACTAATTATCTATAAAACATTACCTCAAAATAAATAATTCGAGAAACATTACTTCAAAACCAATTAATTATTCGAGAAACAATACCTCAAAACTAGATACTAATACTAATTATTCGAAAAACACTACTTCAAAATCAATCAATCATTCGAGAAACATTACCTCAAAATTAATCATTTGAGAAACATTTGGAGAAACATTACCTCAGAACTATATACTTTGAAACTAAATATTCGAGAAACACTACTTCCAAACTGAACAATCAATCGAGAAACATTACCCCAAAACTAATCAATCGAGAAACACTACTCCAAGGTCAGTCCATTATTTGAGAAACACTACTCCACAACTAATTAATCATTCAAGAAACACTACTTCAAAACTAACTAATCATTCAAGAAACACTACTTCAAAACTAACCAACCATTCGAGAAACACTACTTTACTTCAAAACTAATCGATTATTAGAGAAACATGACTTCAAAAACAAATCATTCGAGAGACACTACCTCCAAGTTAATCCATTACCTGAGAAACACCACTTCAAAACTAATCAATCATTCAAGAAACACTACTTCAAAAACAATCCATTCGAGAGACATCACGTCAGAACTAACAAGCATTGCCAGAGAGAGAGAGAGAGAGAGAGAGAGAGAGAGAGAGAGAGAGAGAGAGAGAGAGAGAGAGAGAGTTAATTTAAGAGAAGCTCCTTCCTACCCTTCATTGCCCCTCGTCATTATTTTCGTAACAGAGGCAGTGCAAGCAAGATGGCAAAGTAATTAGTAGGGCCGTGGGTTGTAGGAATGCCAGCAATCTCTAACGCCTCGAGGTGACCTGTCCTCTCTCTCTCTCTCTCTCTCTCTCTCTCTCTCGCCTGGCCCGCCCAAAATAGGACCCAAGTGTGTGTACTGTATGTCCGTATATCTGTTTTTGTCTTGTTCTGTATATACGCATTTTTAGATGATTTTTTTAATTCCCAGAGTGGTAGTCTTAGCTTGGGGGACAATAATAATAATAATAATAATAATAATAATAATATTATTATTATTATTATTATTATCGCGTTTCGTCTCGTTTTTTAGATTTTTTTTTTCTCCAAAGTTGTTCTCTTAGCTTAGAGAATAATAATAATAATAATAATAATAATAATAATAATAATAATAATAATAATTATTATTATTATTATTATTATTATTATTACTCAGAACTGCCTTCAACTGAATATTTGAATATAAATATTAGTGGGAGATTTACTTGCCGAGTCAGTTTACGCAAAATTTGCTCACAATTAAACAAGATATGACAAAGGAAACAGAATCAAATGTATTAATATTATTAGAAATAAATAAATAAATATAGCTGTATAAAGACGCAAGCACAATTTAGGAAATGCCAGGATATATTATTTTAACTTTTCAGTCATAACTAACGCCAAAATTGAGGTAATTTTTCAATATCTAAGTAATATTGGAATTGCTTAGGATTCTGGCATTGTCAGACGTCAAAAGACTCGTGTGTACAACATTATCCCACGTACGTAGAGTCACAAATCTTGCGATCGTCTCTAATCAGTCAATGATTGGTTTTTCTGATCTGTCCCAGATCTTTCACTAAGATCTCCTTGACTTCAAGACAGGTACAACTTCTTCACAGTGCAATTGCAGCCAGCAAATCATTGCAACAAAAACTGCACCAGCACCTGGATGCTGTGACATCTCATTACCAAGGTCACTGTTCACCACTGAACACTACAGAACGTCGAAGGCCACAGAACACTACCCTGCGAAACGCAAGTCAGCGAACAACGGCTCTTTAAACTGACGGTCGGTTCAGTGTCCTGCCATCTATGCTTTCTATTAACTTTCCTTCAGCCACACTCCTCCCCTTCCATCTGCTCATTTCTCCCTGTCCAAGGAAGCCACTGATTTTCTTCTGAATAAGTCTGGCAATAGTATTCATTGGCAAGTCTGCCCTGACTTTTCTTTTGAACACGTCTGAACTTCGTATTCATGGTAAGTCTGTCCTGACATTCTTTTGAACACGTCCAAACTTCGTATTTATTGGCAAGTCCTTCCTAACTTTCTTTTGAACACGTCTGAACTTCGTAGTCATTGGCAAGTCTGTCCTGACGTTCTTTTGAACACGTCTGAACTTCGTATTCATTGGCAAGTCCTTCCTAACTTTCTTTTGAACACGTCTGAACTTCGTAGTCATTGGCAAGTCTGTCCTGACATTTTTTGAACACGTCTGAACTTCCTATTCATTCGCAATTCTGTCTTGAGACTATTCACAAGAGATCTCTAAAAGACAATTACAAGTACAAAGTTATTTCCTGTAATGATTCCGAGTGTAGTTATGACTGCTGTACTCAAATGAAGTTAAAATAAAGTAGGAATCAGTACAAAATCATATTTAAAAACCGACGCCAGCACCAGATGTTTACGCCACAGATTTTCACATCATATTGCGTAATCTGCTATGATGACGAAAGGGCCGAGTTTTTATCTTTTTAATGTCGAGTTTGAAAAGAGGCCGGAAGGAGATATTCGGCGTCGATAAGCAAAAGATTAATCTAACAATTTATCTATCGTTTTCCATAACAGGGGTGACCCCAGAGAAAATAAAACAATTAAAAAATGCGCCGAAGTTTCTTCGGCGCAATCGAGTTTTCTGTTCGGTGGTGGCCTCAGCCACTGCCCTTAAAACTCTTAGCCGCGGCACGTGAAACTCAGCCACGGTCCGCTGGTGGCGTATGTTGTTGGCACCTATAGCGCTGCCAGACGTACGATTATGGCTAACTTTAACCTTAAATAAAATAAAAACTGCTGAGGCTAGAGGGCTGTAATTTGTTATGTTTGATGATTGGAGGGTGTATGGTCAACATACAAATTTGCAGCCCTCTAGCCTCAGTAGTTTTTAAGGTCTGAGGGCGGACAGAAAAAGTGCGGATGGACAGACAAAGACGGGACAATAATTTTCTTTTACAGAAAACTAAAAAGAGAGGATCACGACCACACCCCTTAGAGATTAACTCTAAAATATATCGAAGGAAACAAAAAAAAAAGACTTAATTTAAAAATACTGTTATCTTTGACACGTGGGTTGAAGGTGTACAACAGACATACGTATATTTCATGTTCATGATGTAACAGAAAAATAAATATAAAATAATCTCTGTGCAATACATAAAAAAAAAGAGTAAATTTGTAGACAAAATACAATAAATGAGAACTAGTTTAAGGATACATAAGAGAAATGAATACGGGTCTAAAGATACAATGCAGTGAATGGACACTGGTTTTACAATACAGTACAATAAATCAACATAAGTTTGAAGTTACAGTACTCTAGGTGAACGGAAGTCTAATAACTGGACTTTTCGAGTCTGATACCTGAACTTTTCCAGTCTGACAACTGGACTTTTCAAGTCTGATAACTGGACTTTGTGAGTCTGATAATTGAACTTTTCGTCTGATAACTGGACTTTGCGAGTCTGATGACTAGACTTTGCAAGTCTGATAACTGGACTTTGCAAGTCTGATAACTGGACTTTTCGAGTCTGATCACTGAACTTTCAAGTCTGATAACTGAATTTTTCAAGTTTGGCAACTGAGCTTTTCGAGTCCGACAACTGAACTTTTTGAGTTTGATAACTGAACCTTCAAGTCTGATAACTGAACTTTTCCAGTCTGATAATTGAACTTTCAAGTCTGATAACTGAAATTTCAAGTCTGGTCACTGAACTTTCGTATTCAACGATCAGGCAGGCGTTAGAAGAACTTTTCAAGTCTGATCACTGAACTGTTAAGTTCAATGATCAGACGGGGGGTTACAAAAACTTTTCAAGTCTGGTAAATGAACTTTTCAAGCCTGTCAACTAAACTTTTCAAGTCTGATCACTGAACTTTTCAAGTCTGATCAATGAACTTTTCAGGTCTAACAGGCTATACTGTCCTGTACTTCCAAACTCTCTAAGCCTACTCTAGCCTACTGGGCAAGGTTTTCTAAATCTACTGTACTGTACAGGACTTTCAAAGTTACCTGTAATGTACTGCACTGTCTTAAACTCTCCAGGCCTTTAGTACTGCTCTTTCTAAATTTACTGTAACGTACTCTCCAAGTCTACTGTATTGTAGTATCATACCGTACTGAACTGTGCTTTTCAAGCCTACTGTACAATCATGTACAGGACTTAGCAAGTCTACTGTAATGTACTGCAATGGAATGTGCTTTTCAAGCTACTGTAATGTTACGTACAGGACTTACCAAGTCTACTGTGCTGTGCTACCATACTGTACTGCACTGAACTATGCTTTTCAAGCCTACTTTACTGTTATGTACAGGACTTTCCATGTCTATTGTAACTGTACTTTCCGAGTCTACTGTACTGTACTGCCATACTGTACTACAACCAACTGTGCTTTTCAAGCCTACTGCACTGTTATATACAGGACTTTCCAAGTCAACTGTACTGTACTTTCAAAGTCTACTGCACTGAAAAATTCTGTAATGTACTTTCCAAATCTACTGTACTGTAATACCATACTATGCTCCACTTTCCAAGTCTACAATACTGTACTGTATTACACTGTACTTTCCAAGTCTACTGCACTGAGCAATTCAGGCTGGAATGACAACCCTTCGAGGTACTCTCTAAACTTCGATCTTTTGCAATAAAGGGATTTTTAAGCTTCGTTCTCAAAAGCTTGAAGCTTTGTTCTCGAAATTTGATGATATGATTAACAAAATCACAGAAGAGGGAGCCGCAACTGATGAAAACGAAACAAGTTGGAAGGATATTAGGAAAATATATTTCTCGTTCTTACCAAAATGGTATTATATTAAAATCATATCTTATAAATAATCTGTCAAAGTCTTAAAAATATTCGAATGTCATTTATTGGCAACAAAAAGCGCAATGTGCTTCGAAGCAGTATGAAAACGTGACGACAAGAAATGCGTTTAAACGTCTATGAAATGCAATGGGTATAAAAAACGCTCATGAGGTGGAATATTGCAAAACGTTTATGATGTGGAATGCTGTAAAACGCTTATGACATGGAATGCAAAAAAAAAAAGGTCATGACAAGAAAAGCTCTTAATAAAAACATGTTTATGACAAGGGATGCTGTAGAAATTGTGAACTGAAATGTGATCCCGTAGAACAAACTGAAACAGTAAACGATTTGAAACGCTACAAGGAAAATGTGAACTGAAATGTGATTCCGTAAAACAAACAGAACTGAACGCAACGAGAGACGCAAACTGAACGAGACCCTGAGATAAAACAGCATCGGCTTTCGATGTTGTTGTTGTCCTTGTTGTTTGCCGTTGTTGTTTCCTGAGTTAGCACCAGCCGGGGCTCCAGATGTTGTTGAAGTTCCTCGGGTGGCCCCGGAAGCTCCGCTTCCTCGGATTGGGCCGTCTGTATCGGAACAGCTGGACGGCCAAGTAGGTCATTGTGTATTTCACCATCTCCAGGTTGTCTAACGATAGGTCTGTCGATTCCACCGGATCGGCTGTGGAAATAATGATGATAATAAAGAAACAGAGGAAGAAAATAATAATAATAATAATAATAATAATAATAATAATAATAATAATGTAGAAGAAATAGAGGAAGAATGGAAATATTTTTACTAGATCCGGTACGGATTGTATGGATCTGACTGGATCGCTTTCATGACAATTTTAAAAGAGAAGAAGAAGAAGAAGAAGAAGAAGAAGAAGAAGAAGAAGAAGAAGAAGAAGAAGAAGAAGAAGAAGAAGAAGAAGAAGAAGAAGAGGAGGAGGAGGAGGAGGAGGAGGAGGAAGAAAAAGAAGAATAAGAAGATTAGTAAAATAAACAAGGCAGAGAATGCAGCTGGAACTTTGCACAAGATGTGGAATCACAGAGGTGTCTAAGTACGCAGAAGCTGTTGAGCCAACTCTTCAGTATGGAATCGAGATATTAACAGAAATACAAAGATAGATTCCAGTACTATCAGGTGGTCTGGTCATGTGGAGATAATGTGCCATGTTAGGCTGGTGAAGAAGGTGTACGATTTAAGAGTTGCTGGAAAGGGGTAGGGGGAGAGCTAGACTGGATATATAAACAAATAGGCAGTTTCAACTATTCTGTTTACCTTAATACTTTCCTTTTTATCACCATTTCAAATGAAATACTTATCTAAGTGTTCCTCACCCCTCCTTACCACATGTCCAGACCATCCTTTTCATATTTCATAACAATCTTCCTTGTCACGCACGCAATCTATAGACATTGACGTACTGCAGAATTTGATCTCACCTGTTATGTTATAAAGTCGGATCTGTGTTTCGTCCGGAATGTATTTATTGAGTGTCTTCACCACGCTTTTGCTCCAGTTGATCTTGCTGTGGGACCTGAGCTTCCACCATCTCGTGAATCCACTTTCCTTATTCCAGGCCTTATTGTTCTCTGTGTCTACGGGCTTCTTCTTTCTCTTTGGCGGATACTTCTTCTTCTTCTTCTTTTTTCTGTTTCCTCCTCTTCTTATTCTTCTTCTTCTTCTTCCTCCTTTTATTCTTGTCACTCTTCTTTTTATGCTTCTTTTCCCCGCTTTCACTCTCATTTCGTCTTGTGTCGGGGGTTTCCCTTCGACTCTCCAGAACTTTACCGGAGTCGATATTGATCCGATTGTCATCCGTCTCTTGTCCGTTTCCTGTATTTTTAATATTATCTGATCCTCTACCGTACACGGCAACGTATGGATCCAACAGGCGGTTGGACTGCTGGGAATCAAGGTCAGAATGACTAGAATTAAGGGCAGAGCTACTGGAATCAAGGTCTAAATGACTGGGATCAAAGCCAGAACTGACAGAGTCAAGGTCGAAGTGGCTGGTGTCCAGGTCAGAGCTGCCTGAATCAAGATCAGAGTGGCCGGAGTCCAAGTGAGAACTACCTGAATCAAGGTCTTCTGCAAAGAGGTCAGCAGGATCGTCTTCAGTGTCAGTAACCTCTGAGAAACTGGACATTTCTGGACAGTGTGAAGACACAGAGTTCAATTTACTGTCCAGATCTGACTGAGAGCAGTTTTTCAGTTCCCCAGTTATCTCTGGCCAGGTGCCGTTGCCTTCACCCTCCAAGGGAAGAGTAACTTCAAGCTGGCGGTGCAGGAGAGGCCTGTAAGGAGCCCACAACTTCTTTCCCACGGCTCCGACTGAAAGTTTGAACTCATTGTACCTATTCAGAAAGAAGGTACTTATTGATTTGATGCTGTCAAGGGCTTTAGCAACAAATGTGGTCAGAAAGAAGGGATTCACTGGATTACTTCTATACAATAAACTGAGGTTAGAAGAACTTTAGCCTGAGAAAAATAAGTATAATTTATTGCTATACATTGTTTTCACTGGAAAGTTAAAGTGGTTGACATGCAGGCACATACATAAACTGATCTGCTTTCTTTACTGCAATCACTAACCAATAGAAAATGAAATCAATCAAGAAGCTACACTAAACTACTTTTTACCTGAGAGCTGCGCGGAACTTGTTTTCTGAGTCATCGATGTTATAAACAAGTCTCTCTCGGGGAGGGGCAGCGTACCCTGTGATCGCATCCCACTGGTCAATGCTATCCAGGTAGGGGTCATACGCTTTGCCACCTGCCAAGCCCACCACAGTTCGGTACCAGTCTGTGACGTGGAACAACCTAGGTTGTAAACGGTCAGGAGCAACAGATGAGTTGAGTCTTAACTTACAGATCACTTATCATATCTGCAGAGCAGATTTGTCTTGATATAGATCACTTATCACATCTACAGAGCAGATTTATCTTGAGAATCACTAATCTTTAAAAATAAAGACAACTAGAAGTGAAAATAAAAGGACTCACTGATTGGAGACGCTCCCTCGGTTGGGGAGCAGAGGTGAGTGGATGAAAGCCGGGCCTCTGGTGCCTCCTTCCAGGAGGTTCGACTTGCCGCCCCGCAGGGGATAGTTGCTGGCACCCATCTTGATGGAACCTCCATTCTGTAAATACATACATACACACATTTATATATATATATATATATATATATATATATATATATATATATATATATATATATATATATATATATATATATATATATATATACAGTGTGCACCTCAAAATGAGGCACCACCGACAAGCGCTGCACCTTACAAGTTGAATTATTTTCATTTATGAAATACATGAAACACATTCCTGCCTTCTCTGTGCTCTCTGATATCTCTGCTAAACCCAGCTAACAGAACAGAAAACAATATAGGATTTAGGCCTAAGGCCAAGCACTGGGACCTGCGAGCTCATTCAGTGCTGAAAGCGTACCTGACAGTAAAGAGGTTGAAAGGTGTAACAGGAGGAAAACCTCACAGTTGCACTATGAAACAATTGTTGGGCATGGTGGAAAGTCAGATGAAAGCAAGATAATTTGAATGGAGGTACAGTGAAAGGAATGCAAGAGGTTGCAGCTAGGGGCCGAAGGGACTATGCCATTTCCTGAATCTCACTCTCTCTGTACCACTTCTCCCAACTCCCCCCCTTTGTTAGCATTGCACAGCTAAGCTGACATGGTCTTAAATGAGAGTCCAGAGCCAAAATATACAGAATATTAGAAAGCAAAATAAAACAGGAATTCAGGACGTTTCAAATATTGTCATAACTCTACAAGCTCATAGGCATGGTTTGATGGAGGCCAAAACTGGACCGAGTTAATGTTGAAGAAGTTTTACAGCTTATAGGTGAGAACAGACCAAAGAGTAAAAGTGAAAACTCAAGGAAGAGAGAAGTGCAGCTACATGACCAGTGAATGGATTATTATTCAGAAAATGAACCTTATTCATATGGAACAACCCCACCCAAAGGGGCCACTGACTTGAAATTCCAGAGGCTGCCAAAGAATATGGTGCTGATTAGGGAGTAAGAGAAGGTACAGGGAAATACAAAAATTAGAGATCTCACCTACCAAAAAGAAAAAGGTAAAGAAGTTAAGTACAGCGTACAAAAAGGTACGCAGTATGAGGTACCCAGGGCAGAGTATGTCAGTATAGAGCAACTGCTGATTTGCTCCCAGTGACTACTAATGGCAGTGGCTGAAAGTTTTCATAAGGTAACTGCTAATTGGCATCCAAATGGCTGCTAAAATTTGTATCCATCATGAGCCACTTGCTACACAGAGTAACAAGCTAACTGTGTATATTAATTGTTAATTTGCATGCATATGAACAGAACAGAATATTGAATTTAGGCCAGAGGCCAAGCGCTGCGACCTATAGAGTCATTCAGCGCTGAAGCGGAAACTGATAAGAAAAAGGTCTGAAAGGTGTAACAGGAGGAAAACCTCAAAGCAGTTGCACTATGAAACAATTGTTAGGAGGGGGTTAAGGGAAGTCAGATGGAAGAAAGGGAATATGAACGGACGTGCAGTAAAAGGAATGGGGGGGGGGTTGCAGCTAGTGGATGAAGGGACGCCGCAAAGAAAGAACCTTATTAAGTAATGCCTTCACTGCACCGCATGAGATGCATTGACACACAAATCAACTGCTATTTTGTATACAGTTAGGCTAAAATTTGCATATATTATCTGGTAAATTTGCATATATCATCTGGAAAATCTGCATATAATATCTGCTAAATTTGCATATATTATCTGATAAATTGCCATTTATTATCTGATAAATTAGCATTTATTATCTGGTAAATTTGCATATATTATCTGGTAAATGATCATACAGTATATTATCTGCTAAATTTGCATATATTATCTGATAAATTTGCACATATCTGGTAAATTTGCACATATCTGATAAATTATCCTATATTATCTGGTAAATTTACATATATTATCTGAAAATTTTGCGTATATTATCTGCTAAATTTGCATATATTATCTGCTAAATTTGCATGTATTATCTGCTAAATTTGCATATATTATCGTGTAAATTTGCATATATTACCGTGTAAATTTGCATCTACTATCTGGTAAATTTGCATATATTATCTGATAAATTTGCATATATTATCTGCTAAATTTGCATATATTATCTGATAAATTAGCCTATATTATCTGGTAAATTTGCATATATTATCTGATGAATTTGCATATATCTGCTAAATTTGCATATATTATCTGATAAATTATCATATATTATCTAGTAAATTTGCATATATTATCTGATAAATTATCATATATTATCTGGTAAATTTGCATATATTATCTGCTAAACTATCATATATACTATCTGGTAAATTTGCGTCTCAGCATCAGACAGAGTCCTTCCTTACGTCAGTGGTGAAGATGATGACCGAATTCTCGTAGTGGCCAGTGGCCTTCAGAGCTGCGACAACTCGGCCTACCACATCGTCCATCGCCATCACCATTCCTGGGGAGAAGACAACTTATTAACCCTAGACCAAGACACTGGGGAGAGAGAGAGAGAGAGAGAGAGAGAGAGAGAGAGAGAGAGAGAGAGAGAGAGAGAGAGAGAGAGAGAGAGAGAGAGACAATAATGTAAAGGAATTACATAATACTGCTTATTTGTTCATGGAGTATCTTGTGTCTGTCAGAATTTTTGCACATTTCTTGCAAAATTGGCAAGTTCCACAGAAAAATTAATATACTTTTACATTGACTCAACAGAATACAGTTTTGTTTTTGTATATTTTCTGTCTGTTTTGTAGTTTAACATTTATTTCATGTATGAAAAATATGGCATATTACATCTCACAGTCAAGCACAAAAAATTCACACACTCATACATACAAAGATATAATGATGAAAGCCTTAACTATCAGTATTAATCTCTCCTAGAGTCCAGTCACACCAAAATATACTAATAGAGAACAAGTAAAAAATGCGCCGAAGTTTCTTCGGTGCAATCGAGTTTTCTGTGCAGCCGCTAGCGCGTATAATCAAGGCTACCGAAAATAAATCTATCTTTCGGTGGTCTCGTTATAATGCTGTATGAGCCGCGGCCCATGAAACTTTACCCACGGCCTGGTGGTGGCCTGTCCTATACCGTTGCCAGACGCACCATTATGGCAAACTTTAACCTTAAATAAAATGAGACACACACACAAAAACAATTCTTCTTCCATTCAAAGAACAGATAATGCTGTATGAGCAGCGGCCCATGAAACTTTAACCACGGCCTAGTGGAGGTCTGTCCTATACCGTTGGCAGATGCACCATTATGGCTAACTTTAACCTTAAATAAAATAAAACTAGTGAGACCTCACATTCTTCCATTTAAAGAACAGAGAGTAACTAAAAATAAGAGAGAGAGAGAGAGAGAGAGAGAGAGAGAGAGAGAGATAGAGAGAGAGAGAGAGAGAGAGATCAAACAAGACCTTACCAAGGTAGTTCCTGCGATAGTAGTCTCCTACTTTCCTGAAAACCCTCGTGTAGTTCTTGGGCACCTGCAGAGGGCCGTGGACGCTCTGGAACGGCAGGTACAGGAACATGGGCTGCTTCGGATTGCGCGAGCGGATCAGCTCCTCTGCAGCTGCTGCAAACACGTACTGCAAAGAAGAAGGAGATGAGGAATAAGGAAGGTCTTCGCTGGTGTGCCCCTACAAAGATGAGGCTGCAATAGAATGTTGATTTTAGGCCAAGCGCTGGGGACCTACGATGATGAGGTCATTCGGCGCTGAAATGGAAATTGATAGTAAGGTCGGAAAGGTGTAACGGGAGGTAAACCTCGCAGTTGCACTATGATTGTTAGAAGAGGGTGGAAAGTCAGATGGAAGAAAGAGAATATGAACGGAGGTACAGTAAAATGAATGACAGTAGTTGCAGCAGCTATGGGCCGAAGGGACAATGCAAAGACCCTTAATTAATCCCTACAGTGCAAACACGTGAGGTGCATTGACGGTACTAAACCCCCTTCCCCCTACAAACGTAGGTTACAAAGATGGCGATCTAACTAACGGAGTTTCTTTTTTTCTCTCAAGAAGAAAAACAACTCTCCCTCAGCTTACCGTTGAATAGATGCCCTTCTTCGTGTAGTCCGGTGTGGTATTGTTCCGTAGGTCTAGATATTCCTCTCGGCGACCTGGGTGGAGAATCAAATGCCGTGGGATGAGAAATGAGAGAACAAAATACAACGAGTAACAAACGAAAAATGTCTCTGAGCACCATGAACAAGGCCCGTGCACAACTGGTATTATAGTAGGCCTATGCAATGCAATAACAGGACTTTTTCACCGTGGGATAAGAAACGAGAGAAAAAACAAATGGTAAAATATTAATAGTGCCTCTACGCACGAGGGACATTATTTGTAGACACGTGGTGGTACTATAGTAGGCCTATGCAATTCAATAACAAAATGTTTCTCAACGTGGGATGAGAAATGGGAGAGAAAATAATCAGTAACAAATGAAAAATGTCTCTAAGAACGATGAACAAGGCTCCTACACAACTGGTATTATAGCAGGCCTATGCAATGCAGTAAAATGACGTTTTTCATGTTTCTTAATTCATTGGCAGTTGGTGTAAGTTGTAATGATGAAGAGAGACATTTTTTCGCTCTGATGAACATGGGAGAGGGGGGAGGTTGAGGGGGGGAGGACTACAAGATACGGGAACTGAATACGTTAAAACTTGGCCGCCTCAATAATAATAATAATAATAATAATAATAATAATAATAATAATAATAATAATAATAATAATAACAGTTCTATCCTATCCCGTCATCTTGCCAACTAACCTGACAAATTCCTCCCTCAATCAACCAGGCAAATGTTTCTAATCTATCTCAGTCAACCAAAGATTCTCATTCATTAAGTTTTATTTTAATCCGGTGGCAACCTCAAAACTCTTATAAACGGCAACATCGACGTGGCGGCCACGCCCCCTTTATTCCCCCTACCTCCTCGCCTGGACTCCCGCCGAATCTTCTTCTCGCTCCTCTGGTGGGTGTAGTAGTCCTCCGCTCCGCCATAGAATCCGTAGAAGGTGTCGAATCCTCTCTTGGTTGGGGTGTATTGCCACGAGCAGAACCCCAGGTGCCACCTAGTTAATAAAATGTGAATTTATTATTATTATTATTATTATTATTATTATTATTATTATTATTATAACTTACAAGAGCACGAGTCTTAAAATGGAGGAATAAATTCACGGTTACGTAACTGTACATATATACTGTAGGGTTATTTTTTAAATAATGTTTCTGCAGTTACGTAACTGAGGACTTGTTTCTCCATTATTATTGTTATATTATTATTACTATTAAAAACACTCATATATAACGTGCAGGATTTTATACGACAAAAACTAGTGCTGATGAAGAATGGGAAGAGCTGTTACAAAGACACTATCTTAAGATATTCTTATACGCCTGTAACCCTTCTGGCCACATCAAAGTTCTACTACTACTACTACTACTATATTAAAATTAATCTTTTTAAAGGCGCGTATCCCTCCTTATAACGGACCAAACCCGTGGATTCTTTAAACCCTAATGGCGGTCGCGGCTACAAACCGCCTTGCGCCTAGCGTTGCTAGGGAGAAAGTAATGGGTCAGCGCCTATCGGTCAGCTATGCGCGGGCCAGCACACCTTTCAAGGGTCGTGAACAAGGCTTCCTTAGGTCTAGGTCGTGACCAGGATCCATGCCATTTAGTGGTGATACCACCCTCGAGTCCTACCTTGCAGGATTGCGAATAGAAACTACCTTTGCTGAATAAATGCTAAATAGAATAATAGTAAAATATATACTTTTTATATTGTAACTTACTTCCCGATAATGTGCGTCGTGTATCCGTACTTCTTCAGCAACTTCGGCAGCAGCTTGTTGGACAGAGGAAGCCCTTGTGGGTCTAGAGGATTCAGGGCGCCTTTCTGCAGAGAGAATGAAGCCCCTGTCATTATTAGGCCTATGTTACTGCCTACAAAACTGTTCATCATTAACACGTTAAAAATGACGTATAGTTACATTTATGCTCACCTCTCGTACATCTTTTTATGGAGAGAGAGAGAGAGAGAGAGAGAGAGAGAGAGAGAGAGAGAGAGAGAATGTGGATTCTGCAACCGATGTGGACTAAAAAAAAAAAGGAAGCATCTATATATATATCTACTAGGTCAACGTGGTTTGATGTTCTGCATGAATAATGCAAAGCGAAAATTCAGTAACTTCAAGGCCACAAGCAAGCTAGCTCTCTCTCTCGGTTCACGACTTCACGCTTGTTTTTACGGGAGTATCCTTAATTTTCTGACAGATCTAACCAGAGGAGTCTCTGGTTTAAAGAGAGAGAGAGAGAGAGAGAGAGAGAGAGAGAGAGAGAGAGAGAGCAACGTACACTTGCACGTTTAAAACAGACGTAACCCTCGACACTCGGCCTAACGTACAACCACCTGGCATCAGGCGTGTCTCCAACGTTTGCTGATCCTTACGAAACGTAAAAGCACGAACTCTTTGTCTCTGGTCAAGAACTCTTGACTGACTCTGTTCAAAAACAATTTTCAGAACAATCGATTATCTCTGGTCGGGGAAGAATGCAGTCAATAGTCTTACAATGCTACGTAATGCAACCACATTTGTCCCGTTCAAAGTTCTCCATACTGGTTTGGCAGGTTTACAGGAAAACAATAAAAACAAAGGGGACACGCTAGCGGTTAAACCAACTCTACGCTCATATATATATATATATATATATATATATATATATATATATATATATATATATATATATATATATATATATATATATATATATATATATATATATAGTATGTGTATGTGTGTGTGTGTGAGAGAGAGAGAGAGAGAGAGAGAGAGAGAGAGAGAGAGAGAGAGAATAGGTCATCATAGGCACGCTTATTGATAACGGTACACGTCGATAGTCCGACAACCTGTAGACACCAGTGATGGCTGCATTTCAAGAATCCGCCGATCGTTCAAAACTGCAATATCCACTTCAGAAAAAGGTTGACTGTCATTGCCGACGTTACGGCAGGTGTTTTATGTCTTTATTTTCCCTTTTTTTTGCTTGATTCTTATCGATAAGATGCGTCTGGGTTCTATCGTCTGCTAGACCCATTGCAGAATGAAGATTGAAATCAGTCCTTGAAGTTGCTCTGTAAAAGAGACCAGATAATGAGGGATATGGAAGAAGAGTCCTTGAAGTTACTCTGTAAAAGAGCAGAGAGAGAGAGAGAGAGAGAGAGAGAGAGAGAGAGAGAGAGAGAGAGAGAGAGAGAGAGAGAGAGAAGGAGGTGGAAGATAAACAAAGTATAGGGAAGACGAAACATAACACAAGGGAAGGAATAGGCCTACAATTTTACACCTTCGGTTTATAATACAAAAACGTATTTACAGTAAATCTATTATTAACACAAATATATTAACGTACAGCGCTAAAACGCGCAGTACTGTTTAAAATGCAGAGAGAGAGAGAGAGAGAGAGAGAGAGAGAGAATTTCCTTTTATAGTTCAACACTGTAGCACCATTCCCAGGCTATAAGTTTTGTACTTATTATTCATAACTGGTCTGGAATCTATTGCGCCTTTAATGAATGCCTAAAACATGTTCTTCATCTTGATTTGCTTTCCAAGCAACTTTACAACAATGTCCTTTATTTATTCATCTTTTATTAAAGCTAATAATAACAACATTGCGTCATTTTTCACCAGTGGAATGTCTCCCGCTGTTCCCATTTCCCACAGTCACTGTGGAACTGCAGTGACACATTAAAGCAATAAAAACATTGTGTGAAATAAAGAAAATTATAAAATAGACCGGAAATGAAGAGAAAAAAGAGGAAATGAAAAAGCGGTTCTGCTTTCATTCGTTTTTCGGCGAACAGTGACGTCACATAACCGGTTGAATCCAGTGCACTCGGGCGTTTACACATAAGATGGCCTAATCATTTCCTCTCTCTCTTTCTCTCTCTCCTCATTCTTGTTTACCTGTTTTGCTTGCTTCTTGCTTGTTCTCCTTCGTTTTTATGTGCCCTTCTCTTTGGCAAGTATAATGACAAGAGAAAGCAGAGAGAAGCGAGAGAAACTCAGCGACTAGCGGCTGGGTTACATCAGTCTAAGCCTAGGCCAATAGTGACTGACGCCATTGGATTTCAAAGGAAACATTTTTATATTCAGGAGGACTTTTTAAACAAGTTTCACAGGTAACATTTTGGTATCGAGAAGGACCTTTTCAAACCAATTCCTGAAGGTCCTGGGGACTCTGTGTCATCCACTTGCCGCTCAAACCACACACCCGAAGGCTGTTGGAAAGAGATCAAAAGTCGGTGGAAAAAGTTAGGGAAAAGGTTAGGAAAAAAGCCACATATTGGCTAGGAAAAAAAGACACATTAATTTATGGCGGTCGGTAGTAAAGTCACAAGGGGAAAAAATTCACAACATATTTCTTGGGGGTCATTATCGCTACGATATTTAGTCTTTTGTTTATGTTTTTACGGCAATCCCCAGCTGGCTTGCACTAAACACTCCCCAAAGGAGTTAACGTTAAAACTCTTGGGGGGTCACTGTCTAGGAAGAGATTATTGTGACTGTTTTTCCTCTGACTTTTTTTCTGTGACTTTTTTTCCTGTGACTTTTTTTACCAGGATTCCAAAAACCTAGACTTAGAGGAATGAGTTGTCTGCTCACTCGAACTATAAAGAAAACCGGTTTTGCTTCTTGTCCTAGACCCAGTCACTGAATCTCTCCTGTTTATGATTTTTTCCAAGCAATAATAATATTATTATTATTATTATTATTATTATTATTATTATTATTATTATCGAAGAGCAAATGCCACAATGTTTTGTCAGCCTAAATATATAAAAAAAACTTGTTAATCTCATCATATTTTGACGTTAAAAATCATATATTGGATTTCACTCATTATAATGATTCTGATATTACAAAAAGTTAAGAGTTATTATTATTATTATTATTATTATTATTATTATTATTATTATTATTAACTAACAAGCAAAACGTTCCACAGAATAAAATAATAATATGAAAACTAAAAAAATATATATATTTAAAAAAAAGAAAACGAAAAAAATACATGTCGAAAAAAGCTAATAATTCAAAGAAGAAGAAGAAGAAGAAGAAGAAGAAGAAGAGAAGAGGAGGAGGGGGAGACATAAGGGTTAGAACAAAACCAGTGACCCTCACCTGCATGCCCATCGTGAAGGGATACCTCCCCGAAAGCAGGGCGGCCCTGGTAGGGGTACAGGTGGGCAAGACGTAGGATTGGTTCAGGATGACGCCGTCGGCCGCCAGTTGACCCAGATGAGGCGTCACCACGAAACTGTTGTGCCACGAGACGTCGTTCCATCCTGCGAAAGAGGGAAGCTGTCGTTTATCCTGCGAAAGAGGGAAGCTGTCGCTTAGGGAAGGTCGTTGTCGTTTTAAGGGAAGGTGTCGTTTTAAGGGAAGGTGTTACTTAGGTAAGGTGTCGTCCTAGGGAAGGTGTCGTTTTAAGGGAAGGCGTCACTTAGGGAAGGCGTCGTTTTAAATCGTTGTCGTTTTAAGGGAAGGTATTGTTGTCGTTTTAAGAAAAGGTGTCGTTTAGGAAAGGTGTCATTTTAAGGGAAGGTGTCGCTTAGCGGTCGTTCTAGGGAAGGTGTCGCTTTAAAGGAAGGTGTCGCTTAGGGAATGTGTCGTTGTCGTTTCAAGGGAAGGTGTCGCCCAGGGAAGGTGTCGTTTTAAGGGACGGTGTCTTTTAAGGGAAGGTGTTGCTTAAGGAAGGTGTTGTTTTAAGGGAAAGGTGTCGTTTTAAGGGAAGGTGTTGCTTAGGGAAGGTGTCGTTTTAAGGGAAGGTGTTGCTTAAGGAAAGTGTCGCCCAGGGAAGGTGTCGTTGTCGTTTTAAGGCAAGGTGTCGCTTAGGGAAGGTGTCATTGTCATTTTAAGGGAAGGTGTCGCTTAGGGAAAGGAACGTTTAGGGAAGGTGTTATTTTAGGGAAGGTGTCGTTTAGGGAAGGTGCCATTTTAGGGAAGGTGTCATTTTAGGGAATGTGTCGTTTTAAGGTAGGTGTCGTTTAAGGGTGTCATTTTAGGGAAGGTGTCGTTTAGGGGAAAATGTCATTTCAGGGAAGGTGCCATTTTAGGGAAAGTGTCATTTTAGGGAAAGTGTCGTTTTAGAGAAGGTGCTGTTTAGGGAAGAAGTCATTTTAGGGAAGGTGTTGTCATTTAAGGGAAGGTGTCATTTCAGGGTTGGTGTCATTTTAGGAAGGTGTCATTGAAGTGAAATTGTCGTATAACGGATGATGTTTACTGAAGGCGTCAGGTGTCATTTCAGGAAGGTGTCATTTTAGGAAGGCATCGTTGCCGTTTTTGGAAAGGTATTGCCTTAGGAGAAGTGTCGTCTTAGGTAAGTCGTCATTTTAGGGAAGGTGTCATTTAAGGAAGGTGTCATTTAAGGAAGGTGTCATTTAGGGAAGGTGTCGTTTTAGGGAAGGAGACGTTTTAGGGAAGGTATCATTTACGGAAGGTATCTCTGTCTATTAGGGGGAGGTGACTTTTTAGGGAAGGTGTCGTTTTCCCCAGTCGTTTTAGGGAAAGTGTCGTTTTAGGGAAATTGTCGCTGTCATTTTAGGGAAGGTGTCGCTTAACAGGGTGAGTCAGATATAGTGTACACAGGCTGACATAAGGAAAACAACGCGTGACTTCAAAATGTTAATACAAAAGTTTTGGTCGTATGTATATGTGTTTGTGCTTGTTCTTGTGTATGCGTTTGTGCGTGCTTGTGAGTATTATTTCTCCCCCTACACTGATAATATAAATGTTTGATGCCATATCTCATCTGGCGTCAGTTTATCCCACACCTGTAAGAAGTAGCTATCCAATCCCAGTACAAATGAGGCGATCTGTACGAGAGACGGGGAGGGAGGAGATGGAGGGTGGGGGGAGGGGTAGAGGATGAAGGGATAGAAGGACGTAGAGAAGAAGAAGAAAGGAGGAAGGAAGAGAAGAAAGGAAAAGGAAGGAAAACAAGGAAGGAAGGAACAGGAGCGAAAGCGCGCCAAAACTCACCTAGGTCATCCGCCACCATCAGGATGACGTGGGGCTTCTTCGGTCTAGGGGAGGAGGAAGAGGAGGAGGGGGTGTCGGTGGAGTAAGCCCCTCCTCCGAAGTCCCGCCGTCCGTTCCCGCCGGAGCATCCGTCGTGGCCACTGGGTCGGACTGCTTCTTGGAGTGGGAGAGGCGGCCAAAGGCCAACAGGGTCATCATCCAAACGGCTGCAACCTTCCATTTCCAGCCATGGCTGATCATAACTCTCCTGGGAGGAAAGAAGAAGATGGTACTATATAGCTTATAGTCAGAGCATTAGTACTATGTATGATCTTGCGCGCGCGCATGTGTATGTGTGTGTGTGTGCGTTCCTTAATCCACGTCCATAGAAAGTCACCTGCATTCCACAGGCAACGTCGTTAATGACATCGTTCAAATGCCCATGATGGTGATGGCAGGGTTCTCGCTCGACTGGGTACGAGACCTGGGGCGACTTGGATATGGTGGCGATGTTATGCAATGCATGTCAGAGAGAGAGAGAGAGAGAGAGAGAGAGAGAGAGAGAGAGAGAGAGAGAGAGAGAGAGAGAGAGCACACAAAAAACTGTTATTTGTGTTGCATTTTCAGTTATAGACACAACATAAAATTAACACTCGGTATAAAACAAAACGGAAAAAATCGTTTTATATCAAAATGGCTCTTTAAAATCAAATTCATTCTTGGCTTTGAAAATCTATTAAAAACACAGATGGATAAATGTTTGTATTGGTATGCGTCAAAACAACGACCTATCGTCTACCACAAAGAAAACAACACAAAAAAAAGTAATTCAAAATTCCGCAACTACAGGCCTACAGTATGGGTCTAAAATCCTCGGCGCCCGTATTCCAGGGCGCGCTGACTTTCCATCTACCCAAAACGATAAATCTGGCACTGCTTCCGCACACTCACGCCCCCAGGTGGTATCTGTCCCTTCTAAAAACGGCCCAGAGTGGGCGTAGCTCGTGTCCCAGATCTCGTGGCGCACCCCTGCTGACCTTCATACAGCAACCGAGGTCTCGGGCGCGTCTCAGAGAATCATATGCGCCATATTCCCCGTTATGAATAAAGTACAAAAAAGGTTCCCAGGCGATAGGTGAGGCCATTATTATTTGGGTAATTATATGCTATGGAATTTCGGCAGCGGAAGTCCCTCGAAAAAACCATTGTTCGCCATGACATTGTCTGGGAGTATTTCGAGGGCGCTTCGACTAGACCTATAAAATTCGCGATTCAGGGAGTTAGAATTTGCAGTGACTGCAACTGCTGCCATTGTTCAGGCTTCCTCGGTGTTGTTGGGCCGCAAATCCACAATGCAGTTGTGAGGGGAGGGGGAGGGGGAGAAGAGGGAGGGGGAACTAAGGTAATTTTCCTCATAGAAGGTCGACCTTTGAACTTCCATAGCCGGAGTAGACCGTGCTTTGCGCTCGTTGTATGTGATTAAGTTTGAAGTTTCTTATAGATATTTTTTGCAAACTTGCTCACATACAAACAGACACAAACATGCACAAACAAACTGACACATACATACACATACATAGGCTGCGTCCGGCTAACACTAGACCTATAACGTTAATTCAAACATCTCTCTTTCTCTCTCTCTCCCCCTTTCACGCGCTCTCTCTCTACTACAGACAGTGTGTGTGCACATGCGCACATACTAACAAATACACAGACATTGTGTGTGCACATGCGCATATACAAACAAATAAACAGACATACATGCGCGCCTACTTTACTTACAAGACCAAGTCGAGCCAACACTAGACCTATAAGGTTAATTTAAACCTCTCTCTCTCTCTTTCTGACACAAATAGGTTACCTGAGGTGATTATGCATAATGTATACACCTAATGAAATAATTTCAGATCCGGTTTATGCAAATAATCCAGTGAGAGCTGGCCTTTCACACACATATTTGACCTCTCTCTCTCTCTCTGAACCACGACATAAAAGATGCGAATTATATGGTATCTAAAGATAATATAGGCAGAACGGAATTAATGTTTCTTAAACAAAGTTAAGGATATGAAGAACTTAAAAAGGGTGAAAATTGCTACAAAATTAAAACCAAAATGAGAGAGAGAGAGAGAGAGAGAGAGAGAGAGAGAGAGAGAGAGAGAGAGAGAGAAGTAAGTATACCTTAGTTTTACCAGACCACTGAGCTGATTAACAGCTCTCCTAGGGCTGGCCCGAAGGATTAGACTTATTTTACGTGGCTAAGAACCAATTGGTTACTTAGCAACGGGACTTACAGCTTATTGTGGAATCCGAACCACATTATAGCGAGAAATGAATTTCTATTACCAGAAATAAATTCCTCTAACTCTTCATCAGCCGGCCGGGTAATCGAACTCCGGCCCATCGAGTGCCAGTCCACAGCTCTACCCACTCACCCAACGAAGAGCTTAGAGAGAGAGAGAGAGAGAGAGAGAGAGAGAGAGAGAGAGAGAGAGAGAGAGAGAGAGACCTACAGATTATATGCTTTTGATGTACGATGCAAAAATGTATTTGTAAACACAAATATACAAAATCAGCTAAAACGCAATACTGTAACAAAATACTGAGAGAGAGAGAGAGAGAGAGAGAGAGAGAGAGAGACTTCTCTCCGTTTCCCGAATCGAGTGATTCTATGGGACAGCAAACTCGTTCTGTCAAATATTGGAGCAAACGAGAACCGGTTTAGGTTTTTTATTTACTGTTTTTTTTTTTAATATCTGACGACGACTGAAGATGTCTTTCTGGAGCACTGCATTACCACAGAATTAAGTACGCAGGGAATACGTAAGAAGGTAAAAAATTCCACATTTTGGAGGCAAATGCCATGGAAGAACTATTATGTAATAATAATAATAATAATAATAATAATAATAATATATATATATATATATATATATACAGTATATATATACATATACTGTATATCTATAATATATATACATATGTGTATATCATATATATAAAGATTATTATTATTATTCTCTGAATTCAGTAAACATGTGGGATATTAATCTGCTCTCTCTCTCTCTCTCTCTCTCTCTCTCTCTCTCTGTAATTTTCATGAAAAAGTGTTCATACATTTAAAAACATCAAGTCATCACCGAAATGAGAGAGAGAGAGAGAGAGAGAGAGAGAGAGAGAGAGAGAGAGAGAGAGAGAGAGAGAGAGAGAGTTATCAAAATCATTATAGAAAAATCTACATTTGTATCAAACAAGAAAAAATGAGCAGAAGTTTCTTCGACGCAATCGAGTTTTCTGTACAGCGTATAATCAAGGCCACCTATAACAGATCTGTCTTTTGGTGGTCTCGGTATAATGCTGTAGGAGCTACGTCCCATGAAACTTTAACCGCGGCTCGGTGGTGGCTGGCCTATATCGTTGCCAGATGAACGATTATGGCTAACTTTAACCTGAAATCAAACAAAAACTACTGAGGCTAGAGGGTTGCAATTTGGTGTGTTTGATGATTGGAGGGTGGGTGATCGACATAGCAATTTGCAGCCCTCTGGCCTCAGTAGGTTTTAAGATTTGGGGCGGACAGAAAAAGCGCGGACAGAAAAAAGTGCGGACGGATAGACAAAGCCGGCACAATAGTTTTCTTTTCAGAAAACTGAAAAGTCTATGTTTCTTAAGTTAAACCAAACATTTTGAAACATCTCAACAAGTGGATTAAAAAAACTTATTTAAATTGATTTAGAAGACTTGTGATAACTACGTCCTCGGCGTTGGAGTTTCTGGAAACGAGAGAGAGAGAGAGAGAGAGAGAGAGAGAGAGAGAGAGAGAGAGAGAGAGAGAGAGAGATTCAGGCAATAAGATCAACTGGATTCTACAGGTCAAACTAAAAAAAAAAAGACATCGTAAGAAGCCAGTTGTAGATTGGTGACACAGAGAGAGAGAGAGAGAGAGAGAGAGAGAGAGAGAGAGAGAGAGAGAGAGAGTTAAATATTCGACATATACAGAGCGCATGTGTGTATATGTGTACTGGTATAAGCGGTGTGTGTATCAACACGCCTTTAAGGTATCAACACGGCAATGGAGAATCTGTGTTAACTTTCAAGCCTGAGAATTTCGAAAATTTTCTCTCTCTCTCTCCCTCCAGTCTACAAATGGCTTCGTACGACGCTCATTTTAGCTTGAACTATAGACCGCTGTTGCTTATTGCATGAACATTCTCTCTCTCTCTCTCTCTCTCTCTCTCTCTCTCTCTCTCTCTCTCTCGCTGCTTCGTATGATAATGAGGAAACCCACTGAACTTACCTTCCTTTCTGCTACATAGCATTCCTTAGCCAACACACAAAGGCTGACCCTCTAGTACCGCTGAAAACGTTTTGAATTGTGTTATTCGACATGACTAAAAGTTATTCGACATGAATAAACTTTATTAGACATGAATAATAAAATATTGTAACCTTTTTCAGGTTATAATATGTTACTATTCATGTTGGATAAAGAACTTGCCAACCACTTCGGTCTAGCCTTGATGTGGATTAAAAATTCTTTTCTGGATAAATTCGATTCGATTTACGTACAAAGAAAGAACGAAAATATATAAAATTAATGAACAGTGTCCTGGACTAAATAAAAAAAAACAAACACACGCACAAACACGCAAAAACAGCGGTGCAAACACGCACACACACAAACACACACACACCTGAACACTCCTCCAAGCGGGATGGTTGAGTACGAACTGAGTGGTTCGGTTCCTCCTGGACTGGTTCGGGTCTACCAAAGCTAGGTCCCGTACGGGGTTCGGTGGGGTTTGGGGAGGGTAGGGGTGGACCAGGACCACTTCCACTTGGTCCAGCCGAACTTTGATGGTCTCCCTGGGCCACTGGAAGCCTGGCCTAAATAAAAAATAAACTAATGAATGAGTAAAAGTTGAACTTGTGGGTCTAGGTCTAGGACCATTTTTGTCAAGTGTTTATTTTTATTTTATCATATCATCTTTCTTTTTTCACACTTCTGACCTTGAACTTTTTCTCCCGTCTTTTTTAAAGGCTGGAAGGAACCGAGACGGGAAAATCTGAACACTGCTAGACCTAATAACATGGGGTGGCTTCAGAAAAAAAAACTGACAACAGTCACCACTCCATTCAGCCTTACTAGTAAGTGAAGGTTAACACTATAATGCAGACAATAAAATACAAGACTATTCATATCAGACATATAAGCCTATAAGAAATGCATTCAGACGTGGTAGGCCTATGTTACATTAACACTCGTTCATTTGAGTACGCCTAGACAATGCAACGAAAAATGTACGCCTCGGTAATACACTTAAAACATACACGACTATACATATCAAACATGTAGGCCTATACTAAATGCATTAAAACGAGGTAGGTCTATGATACATTAACACTCTTTCATTTGAGTACGCCTAGACAATGCAATCAAATATGTACGCCTAGGCAATGCACTTAAAACATACACGACTATACATATCAAACATGTAGGCCTATACTAAATGCATTAAAACGAGGTAGGCCTTTACATTAACACGATACGCAACTTTTTGTTTCATTTGAGTTTTTTAAAGGAAAACTTAGCGACCTGAAAACGTTACGCTTTCCACCCGTAATCACCGGGTCTGTCGACCTCTGTGACATTTAAAAAAAATACTTGAAAATAGCGGAATTATAACTGACAGCACTTTGTAAGGTCGCCCCCCCAGAAAAAAAAAATATACATAAAAACATACATTTTCTTCAACCGATCAAGTTTTGGTTGCGCCTATTGGAACATCAATAGATAGATAAAAATTAAATAAAAAAAAAACATGCTTAGCCTATATTCCGTCTTTACCTCATTCTCCAAAGCCTCATCTTGACTTGCTTTTATTGAGAAATTGATTTAAAAAAAAACGGGTCAGCCGATTATACAGGGAATACAGGTCAGGTTAAAAAAAAAATTAAAGTAGGAAATGAAGATCACTGCAGAATTTTTCCTCGCCTGCCCGATTTGTTCATAATCTCTCTTTCCCCGAATTATTAATTCATTATCATCCAAATAAACAAACAATTTAGGTCTATGAAGCACAAAAAAAGCACCAAATAAGCTATGAGATACGAGCACAATTTCGGTCAATACTACGCTGACCTCATAGAGAAACATCACTCCTCTCTCTCTCTCTCTCTCTATCAGAGCATTTCCGTAATACTTGTCAAGCAACCTCTCTCTCTTTCTCTCTCACGTATTTGACTTTTCTATCCCCTCTGGGACGCAAAGATGGCTTTGTAACCATACTTGAGCCTAGCGCTCTTTTATGCCAAGCCCAAAATTCCTCCCATGACACTAGAGAGACGTGTATTTCTCTCTCTCTCTCTCTCTCTCTCTCTCTCTCGTCCGTCAATAGCGCATTATAATTTTGAAACTGAACGCCTAAAACTAGTTTGGATTTTTACAGTTACCAGTTGTGTGACCTTAGTCTCTCTGTCATACCAGTCACGAGAAAGATGAAAAATGAAAAAAAAATTATATTTTCCTTTTATGGTAATTTTTGTTTTACCTCCGTTGTATATATATATATATATATATATATATATATATATATATATATATATATATATATATATAGAGAGAGAGAGAGAGAGAGAGAGAGAGAGAGAGAGAGAGAAATACGGAACAAAGTAAATGGTACTAACGAGCTCTCAATTTTTTCCCCTCTCCTTTTCAGGGTAAAAACTCGTCCCAAATTCCCCCGCCCTTTATTTCCACCAGCTTTCCAAGATCCACCGAACCAATTAGCTTATCTTAACTGATGTATGAGAACTTTCCCATTCCCCCTCCCTCCACACAGCAACAGCGACGGTTTTTGTGTATGGAGGGAGGGGGATAATAAAAGTCATTCAAAATCAGCCGTCCCAACTTTCCGTTCCCCAAATGACAGGAACTTTCGCTAACTCGACTTGCCAAACCTCGATGCTTAATGGCCTTGCGCAGAGCAAAAAAAGGTTCTAAAAAGTTAGAAGGTTCGCTAAATAATTAGGTTGGCCTTATATTGAGGCTACCATACAGTTTAGAAGATGCGCAGATGCATAGTATCAACGCTCTTTCTCAAATGACGCTGTGACAGTTACCAGTTAACCTTTTAGACCGTTTTCTGATATCTGTTACTCCTATAACTATTCATTTTCTCTCTAGCAAAACATTAGAAGTTAGCTATTGTATTTAATCACAAGGTTTGGTAAATACCTCGATTTTTACGTTTTGCTTACAACCAGAAATTTGATTTTTATTGAAGGAATTTTACATGAGCGTTTTGCCTATCAAATTCACTATTTTTTGTAAGTTCAAATTATGGCGTAAATATGTGTAAGAGGTTACGATACAGTCTCTCTCTCTCTCTCAATCGACAAACGTATTCGTGCAATGCTTTCCTAACCTCACCTGTAGACCGATGTTGATCTTATTGCAAGAATCTCTCTCTCTCTCTAATCGACATATACGTACAATGCTTTCCTAGCCTGACCTGTAGACTGATGTTGATCTTATAGCATGAACCCCTCTCTCTCTCTCTAATCGACAAATGTAATGCTTTTCTAGCCTGACCTGTAGACCGATGTCGATCTTATTGCATGAACCTTACTCTCTCTCTCTCTCTCTCTCTCTCTCAGATTTCTAAGAAAAAAACCTTTACGCCCAACCGTCCGACAAAAAAAAAAAAAAGGGATTTCCGTTTTCCGAGTCATGTTCTTCGCTGACACAGCATACCAAAGCGTTGCAAGCACAGCAAAGCATAGCAAAGCAAAGCAGAGCACGGTACGGTACGGCACAACACAGCTTCTCTGCAGGCAAAAAGAAGAATAAGTAAAAAAGCAGAGACGCCTGAAGGTGAAGTCTGCGACCCCATAATAGTACTAGTAATTTGGTAGCAAGAAAGCGCGCCAATACGTCTGCGTCTGAACCAATAACCGTTAATGTGATTTTTTTTCACTAGGCTTAATTTTGAAATATTTTGAGAATGGATTCGTAAATAGGACCTATTATGCGTAAGATTTAACCAATTATTGATAATTTATTATTATTATTATTATTATTATTATTATTATTATTAGCCTACATAGGTCTAAAATGCGTAAGCATTTCAACCGGGCAACCCAGGATAGACGCACACATTTCCCAGAGAGAGATCTGTTGAAAAAAATAATAGCAAATAATGATAAAAACAAATAGTAAAGAATAAAATTGGTAATCAAAAAATACTCTAAAAACACCACAGAAAACCTGCTCTGCAACCGACCGATCAATGCATGACACCAATCTGATAACTTTTTTTTTTTCTGTTTCATTCCCGGGCAAGAAGGGGGAAGGCCGCGCATGCGCAGTTATCCGTCCTACATTCCACTTTGCGCATGGAAAAAAAAATAATAACTTGGGGTTAATGTTATGGAATATGGTGGACTCGTTCGTCCACCTTTTTTTATTGTTATTTTTATTTTCTTCTTCATATCTCTGGGCCACATGGCTTGTAATTCCTTGGACGTGTGTAATTTTGAAGACAGTCTCTCTCTCTCTCTCTCTCTCTCTCTCTCTCTCTCTCTCTCTCTCTCTCTCTCTCTCTCTCTCTCTCTAAGAGAAACTTGTAAGTTGAAATAAGTACACTTTTATATCGCAAGCTTGATAATGCATCAGAAAATGTTTGAGAACTTCAATTTGTCACACTGAAGAGAGAGAGAGAGAGAGAGAGAGAGAGAGAGAGAGAGAGAGAGAGAGAGAGAGAGAGAGAGAGAGAGAGACTGCATAAACACAAATAAGAAAAAAATAAAGTAACTGCATACATCATACTCACTGATTGCCCAAAATCAACCCGCCCACAGGAAAGCGAAATATTTTCCTTTATCAGAAAGCTAATCTTCCCCCGAAACACCCGGTCACCTATCCACCCCGCCCCCAACTCCACAATTCCCGCTCCCTGGGGCCACAAATTTGAGCAATTTAGGACCAATTATTGCTGTGCGGTTTGCTAAAAAGTAACTGCTGGATACTATCTTCGCAAATGGCCGTTGTTTCTTCGCCAACTCAGAGAAGATGACACGTTTTATAGTCTGTTCTTGATGAGTCTCAAATGAGTCTATCCCCTCTAGCCTCATAAGGGTGTTCTTAGACTCAGCTGGTCTAATGCCATCAGTTCTCGCTCTACGCTAATCCACATTTCCGGGCTACAAGTACGGAAATTTGATCGAATAAATGATCCAATAACCTAGGCCTATGCATCAACAAGTATTATTACGGGGTGTCCGCGCCACAATTATAGCAATTTCATCGCTATGAGCAAAACTGTGCGAGTAACCTAGACCTATATATCAACAACTATTACCACAGGGTACAGGTGCAAACTCCTTTAAAAATCAATAAAGGTTTAACTGTTCATGCCAGGGTATCCTTTCTCTTCTATGCATATTAGGCCTTATGCCAGCAATTCTCCCTCTAAGCTAACCACACTTCCGGGCTGCACGTATAGCAATTTGATCGGAAAACTGTGTCAGTAACCCAGGCCTATAAATCAACATCCATTACCACAGGATGCAACTGTAATTGCCTTTCAAAACCAGTAAAGGTTGTAATTTTTATAATAGGGTATATCTTATCTCCCCTGCTCATATTAGGCCTTATGCCCGCAATTCTCCCCCTAAGCTAGCCCACACTTCTGGGCTACAAGTATGGCAATTTTGTCGAAAAAATGTGCCAATAATGTAGGCCTATATATCAACAACTACCACTGCAAGGTGTCCGGGCCACAAGTATAGCAATTTTATCGCCATGAGTGCAAGTCTGAGCGAGTAATCTAGGCCTATATCTCAACAACTATTATCACAGGGTGTAGGTACAGCAGCTTCCAAAAATAAATACATAAATAAATATATAAATAAACATTAAACCAGTATAGGTTGTAACAGTTTTATAATAGGGTGCCTTATCTCCTCTGCGCATATCAGGCCTTACCCCAGCACTTCTCGCTCCAGGTTAACCACACTTCCGGGCTACGAGTATGGAAATTTTGTTGGAAAACTGTTTCAGTAACCTAGACCTATAAATCAACACCCATTGTCACAGGGTGAAAGTACGACATCCATTAAAAACCAGATAAAACCAGTAATGGTTAGAACTGTTTTTATTAGGGTATCCTCTCTCTTTCTCTTTTATGTATATTATTTTAGTCATTGTTCCATTGAGGTCACGGGTAGAGCTCCTCTGCATACTATTAGGAAACATCGTAACCAGTCTGGCCACATTTTCTCACATTTATTCAAAAGGAAATCTGTCAGTCTCTTGGCATTTTTCTTTCCCTCTAGCTTAGGTAATCCCTACCTGCTTTTGTTCTCCCTGGTTCTTATAACCTTTCTTCTGTTACGGGAGAGGTGATGGATACATACATATATACATACATCATCATCCAGGTGCCATATCCCCAAGGACGTTGGCAATCATGGCTCGCCACTCCTCTCTATTCCCGGCTCTCTGCAGCAACTGAGCTGCAGACATTCTTCCTCCAGTCATTCTCACCAATCCATCCATACATTTTTGTCTAGGTCTTCCTCTCGGCCTCCTCCCATTGATTTTACCAGTGAGAGAGACATGTTCTAGTTCTCGTCTTCCCAATATGTGACCCACAAACCTCTCAGCGCCTACTCTCTCTAATACCTCCTCATTCATTTTCCTTTCTGTCCATGATACTTTCAGCATCCTTCTCCAAAACCACATTTCTGCAGCCTGTAACCTCTCCTCGTCTGCCTTCTTCCAGGTCCAAGTTTCACGGCCATACAACAGTACAGACCAAACAAAATATTTCACAAACCTCCTCCTTAGAATCATAGATATTTTCGAGTTGGTGACTAATTTCTTGATCTTTCCAAGTGCATCTTTTGCCATGGATATTCTCTTCCTGATCTCTTTTCCGCAATTTCCATCACTTGTGACAGTGCATCCTAAACAATTAAAACTATCGGTTTGTTTAACTGTTTCAGTATTAATTCTTACATCTGTTCTTGGGGGGAATTTCACTTCTGTTTTCTTAATATTTACTGACAGACCTCTTTCTCTGTTTGACTGGTGTGAAGTTCTGGTTAAAGCTTGAAGTTTATCATGGGAGTCTGCAACAAGTGATGTATCATCAGCATATCTGATATTATCAATATTGACTCCTCCAACCTTAATTCCTTCCATATCTCTGAGATCTCTCATGATCATTTCACTGTATAAATTGAAGAGTTCAGGTGATAGCGCACAACCCTGTCTTACGCCTCTCTTGATGTGCCGAGTCTCTGATTAATCACTTTCTACTTTCACTGATGCCTCTTGATTCCAACATAGATTCTTGATCAATCTGAGATCTCTCCCATCGATGTTTACCTGTTCCAATATCCTTATAGGGTCTGCATGTCAACAAAACAAGCATGCAGATCCTTTTTCGCTTCTATCGCTCTCTCCATCGACGTTCTCAAAATAAAAATCGCATTTCTCGTCTCTTTATCTCTCATGAAACCACAATGTTCATTGCCAATCTCTGGGAGTATCTGATTTCTTATTCTATTCAAAACAATACTCAATATTATATATACATATATATGTGTGTATATATACATAGATATATATACATATATATATATATATGTTTATATATGTATATATATATATGTATGTATATATATATGTATGTATGTATATATATGTATCAATACATGCATACATATGTATGTATGTATACATTTGTGTGATCTGATACATAGCAGAGATCAGATGTATATACATACATATGTACATACATATATATATATATAAATATATATACACATATTTATGCATATATACATATACATATATATAATATTATATATGTAAAATATGTTTCAGTAATAATTGTGAGCCTTTTGATAATCTATCAACTTTTGTATATATATATATATATATATATATATATATATATATATATATATATATATATATATATACATATATATATACACACAACAAAATATATCAAATCAAATTATTAAAAGGCATCACAATTATTACTGAATCAAATCCCTGTCCCCGCCCTATTTCTCAAGATAGCAGTACAGTTATTCCCGTCAGTTCGTAGAAACCTTCACGCCAATGCAGGACCAATAAACCGGTATGAACCAGTGAGAGAGAGAGAGAGAGAGAGAGAGAGAGAGAGAGAGAGAGAGAGAGAGTCCTTCCTCTCTCGGGTCGTCTGCCTGCCTGCCTCCCCGACGCCCCACGTCAAAAGGGAAGCTCCACCCTTAGAAGTTTTCGTACGGAGGCGTCTTGTGGTATGTGTGACTCATGCAGCCCTAGACCTATTTCAGATGCTGGCCGGACATTCGTCGATAATATTCAGTATCTCAACGGCAATGGAATCAATAACCATATCCTCATTATAAAATGCAAAATATACGTCACTTAAAAACGTCGCTTTTGGGAAAAAAAGAAAAAAAACTTCGCTTTCTCCAACTGACACATACTTGCATACTTTCCTGCTCGTACCGGTCTGCCTGGAAATGGAGAGTCTGGTTCTTTCTGGGTTGCTGTTTTAAGCAATGGCGGGCCTGAATGTCTTTTCCCTGGAATGCAATACAGATTCAAGACCTGCATGTCACTCGTTAGACTGAACGGGTGGCTGCATTCGCAGGCTATGCAATATTTCAAATTGGGAAAAAAAACGAACATCTCCGTTCGCCTTTTCGAGGTCAAGCTGCTCTCCGGGCACGAAAGTTTCGTTGGCGTCACATTTACCAGAGATTGTCTTTCCTTTGGCTGTTTAGGTCTGCGTTTTCTTTTCGTCATGTTTTTTTCTGAAAGTATACATTCTCACGATCTCAAAATATCTCCCTCCTACGCTTTATTTATCTCAAAAACTAATTACACGATCCTGTTATCTAACCAAAATGGCATTCGGCACCTACTTAGCACGACTCTATCCAATAAAAAAAGCTGTTAGTACTACTGACTGATTTTTATATATAATATTGTATATTGTATGTACAGATATTGTTATTTTTTATAATAAAAGACAAAAAAAAAAATTGCGTTTACCAAATTTCATGGTGTTTAAAACTGTGTTAACGTAACTAAATCAGGCAGAAATTGCTGCTAAATTGTTGTCCGAAGTTCCTCGGTGTGGACCTCTGGACTCTCCCCATCCAGCAAACAAGAGAAAATAATTTTGTATCATTTCTACGGGGATACTGACAACTCGTAAGAGCTGCGTGTGTAAACCACTGGTAGGCCTATGTTTTAGGAATAGTGGTAGGCCTACAAGTTTGTTTTACGAATATTTTATGGAGTATCTTTGTAATTTCGAGGTTAAAAGACTAGGAATATTAAGGCGTGCAAACATCTCTCTAAACATACAAGCTACGGGGTTACACGACTAACGGAAATGGTATAAGAATTTGTAACCGATAATTCCGTATACAGTTTCTTTTTATGCATTCCATTTCAAAATCCTTCGCAATCAAACGAAAATACTGAAACAGCAATCACTATAAATAAGGCCCAATCACGGCGTATAATGAATGCGCTTAAACTAGGTTAAGATGCAGTAAAAAAAACTTGAAGTTTTTGCCGACATGCTGAGTAAGCTCTAGACTTAGACTCGGGTACAAAACAGAATGGAGACTAATCTTCTATAGTACTCTCGCGCACTGGGTATGACGGACAGGTCTAAATTGCAACATATATAATGAATTTACATGTACCTTTTTTTCAGTTTAGCATAATTTAATACGAGACATTTCTGCTAGCATCTCCTCGCTGGTATAATCATAATGACAGCAGTTTCCCAATTAATGTGAGAGAGAGAGAGAGAGAGAGAGAGAGAGAGAGAGAGAGAGAGAGAGAGAGAGAGAGGTAAGCTAAGCAGAGAGAGAGAGAGAGAGAGAGATCTTATCAGCAAGGTAAGCACACAGAGAGAGAGAAAGAGAGAGAGAGAGAGAGAGAGAGAGAGAGAGAGAGAGAGAGAGAGGTAAGCTCTATCAGCATAATAAGCAGAGAGAGAGAGAGAGAGAACACAGCGACGTGCCTCAGTAATTTAGACAGAAAAACATTATACAGCTGACATAAAGTTACTAATGCCACAATGACTAGCCGTCATTGCCGCGGTGCAGTGTACTGGCAGAAAGAAGCACGTACACTGGTTGACAGTATATCTCCCCCGCCGAACCCCCACCCCCTTCAAAAAAAAAAAATCTTACACACTATGCTGGAGGTGTAATGGCAATTTCGTGTTCCCGGAAAGGATGTGTTGCCAGGGTGCATCGTTGACGCTCTTTTGCTGCGGTGGTGTAGATTCCTTCACTCAAATGCCTTTTTTTGCGTAGAAACTTGCTTTTCCGCTTATTCCGTATGAATGTGCATTCTGAATAATAATAATAATAATAATAATACTATAATAATAATAATATTAAAAAGGATGGCTGTATTATGCGAATTTATCTTATATAGTGTCTTTTCTATCTTCCTTATGATTCGCTTTTCAGGCTCAGCGATGTTAGTCAGCAACTGGCCGATATTCATGTTGGAAAGGGATAGTGTGCGGAATATGGGAAGTCTTTTATTAAAATATCCAATCAGAAATCGTTCGTCTGGATTCGGGTTCTAAAATAGAACCTGAATCCAGACGAACAAATTCTGATTGGATATTTTAATAAAAGACTTCCCATATTCAGCACACTATCCTTTTCCAACATGAATATCGGCCAGTTGCTGACTAACGTCGCTGAGCCTGAAAAGCGAATCATAAGGAAGATTGAAAAGACACTATATAAGATAAATTCGCATAATACAACCATCCTTTTAATAAGACCTGTTTAAAAGAGGGTCTACTCCTTCAAATAACTAATAATAATAATAATTAATAATAATAATAATAATAATAATAATAATATACTATAGGCTATACCACATACTCTAACTCCACAAAAAACAAAGGCTAGGCCTAAGGATATTTTAGGGGGTCAACCGGGCTCTTCCTTCAGATTGGGTATAATCCAGTATATTAGACCGATGCAATATTGCACTATATTGCAATTTTCATGCAAGGAGCTTTATGGTGACTCGTGCTGTCATATTTATCAAGAAAATTGTCGTACTTAAGATAGACCGTGTATAATCTACTGACCACATTCACTAGGCCTATGTATTTCCAGTAGCCACTATGTCGTCTCGTTCGTATCCCAAGTGGTTTCTACTCTATTATTATTATTATTATTATTATTATTATTACTGGCTTGGCTGGAATAATTAGGCCCCTGGCCTCCTGGTAACTGCAGTTTACCATTGTTTACCGGAAGTGCGATAAAGTGGTCAGCAGCCGGATGCCGTGACGTAACAGGTTCCCATGGAAATTGGGACAGCCTCATTACCATAACCATCCGGTACAACGAGATCTGTTTCGTCCACGCGCTCAGAATGTTAATTAACATAATCTTTTATTCACTGTTTCTGACAATTATTATGAATTGGTGAAAAATAAGAATAAAAATCTGGCACGTGGAGCAAAAAGAACATAAATTTGTGGTCTTTTTTTTTTAGTATAACTTAACATCGTTCTACCAAACTCAAGCTCAAAAACAATCAGATTTGTGACGTTTTAATATAATTTGTCTTTTCAGGGTCCCAGTAAGCACCCTGAACTCGTTGGTACCGAATGGAACCGCATGAATCACCCAAACCTTGTTATGTTGGGCACGCAACAACATAATACTGAAATAACAACTCTCTCTCTCTCTCGGGCAGGGGTCGGGGTTTGGGGTAGACTATAGTCACTGGCAATGCAATCCCATCCATCTCATTACAGCCGAGCTCATCCGAATGCTCCGCGTAAGCCATTATTCCGGGTACAAACATCCTCTGAATGGGTATCGAATTGATGAATTGAACTGAATACAGAATTTAGGCCAAAGGCCAAGCACCGGGACCTATGAGGTCGTTCGGCGCTGAAACGGAAATTGACGGTAAAAGGGTTGAAAGGCGTAACAGGAGGAAAACCTCAAAGCAGTTGCATTATGAATCAGTTGTTAGGAGAGGGTGGAAAGTAAGATAGAAGAAAGAGAAAATGAAAGGAGGTACAGTAAAAGGAACGAAAGGGGATGGAGCTAGGGGCCGAAGGGATGCTTCTAAGAATCTTGAGTAATGCCTACAGTGCACCGCATGAGGTGCACTGACGGCACTAACCCCTACGGAGACTGAATGCATATCAACATCTGCAAATCAAAATTCAAACAGTAAACAAGTGACTCGAGATACGCGTCTATGCGTCTATGCACCGCAAGCATCTACTGCATATAGGACGCTGAGAGAGAGAGAGAGAGAGAGAGAGAGAGAGAGAGAGAGAGAGAGAGAGAGAGAGAGAGAGAGAGAGAGATGTAATCGCTTATCGCGCCTCGAAGGCGAAGAATAATTCTCCTCAAAATGGCAAGAGAAAATAAGGCATTACGATCATGATAACGGTCTAAGAGAAATCGATTCCTTTGTCTCCGAGATTACAGAGGAAGCGAGTTTCCTCAGGCGTTTCTCTTTTGTCTCAGACTTTACAGATAAGGTAAAGAATAAATAGCACAAGTGAAACAGCAAAGAAACGCTAATAAACAATGAAATGTGACTTCACTTGAGCCTACTCAATAAACAAAAAGCATCTGCAGCCATTTTGAAGTTCTGAAATTTGCTATAGTCATATCTATTCATACACACACACGCGCATATATATATATATATATATATATATATATATATATATATATATATATATATATATATATATATATATATACATATATATATATATATACTGTATATATATATATATATATATATATATATATATATATATATTATATATGCATACACACAATTACTTTCCCCAAGACTGAAGCCATATATAGGCCTAACATTTTACAGCCAAGATTAAAAATAAATAATTTCACATCCATCTGACTGCAGTGAAGTTATGTACTTTCATACTACTTTACTTCATGTATATTTCGATTTCTACATAAATACAGCAGAATCCGCAGACCTGGCACCTTTAATTACAAAATGATTTCGGATAAATATGGCTAAGTCACTCCCGGGTCATGGCGTCATGCGCAGTGGGAAAAAAAATTAATACGACCCGTTCTGCTTAAAAAAATTACTTGCATTAAAACGCTCTGCATAAGTAGGGCGGAGAAACTCGGGTATGACAAAATCTGAACGCGGGATGACGATTTTTTTTTATTTATTTATTTTATATTCACGCGGTCTGGAAGTCAGTCGAAATTAGGCCAATGCGCTATAATGCCCTCTATAACGATAAGAACCATCTACGACGTCACGATAACAATTACGATAATTTCCGTAGCAGCATCATGATTAGTACTATTATTATTTTTCGCACTTCGAACACGAATGTTAAAGATATTTTCCTTATAAGCATCAACATTGGTACTATTATTGTTTTTCACACCTAGGACACGAATCTACAAGATATATTCCATAACAGCATCATCATTAGTACTATTATTATTTTTCACGCCTAGAACACGAGTCTACTAGATATTTTCCTTACAAATATCATCATCAGTACTGTTAATATTTTTCACACCTAGAACACGAATACTACAAGATATTTTCCTTATAAGCATCATCGTTAGAACTATTATTATTTTTACACCTCGAACACGAATCTACCCTAACAGCATCATTATCATTAGTACTATTATTTTTTTTCACGTCTAGAACACGAACCTACATTACATTTTCCTTACAAGCATCATCGTTATACTGTTATTACTTTTCACACCTAGAACACGAAACCTACACGATATTTTCCTTATAAGCATCACCTTTTTCTTGAACCATTAGTACTATTATTACTTTTCGCAGCTAAAACACGAAATCTACACGATATTTTCCCTAACAGTATCATCATTAGTACTGTTAATATTTTTCACACCTAGATCACGAATCCTGCAAGATGTTTTCCTTACAAGCATCATCATTAGTACTATTATTATTTTCATTAATATTTTTCCATACAAGCATCATCATTAGAACACGAATCCACAAGATATTTTCCCAACAGCATAATAATTAGTACTATTTTTGCTCGAACACAAAATCTACTTAGTAGTAGTAGTAGTAGTAGTAGTAGTAGTAGTAGTAGTAGTAGTAGTAGTAGTAGTAGTAGTAACGCCTTACCTTAGTCACGGCTCATATACGCGTCACATCTCTAAACTTGGATGTAGAATCATAGACATTCCTGCAGCTCATCACCTGCCTTTCTGCTATCACTTCATCTTCCTACCAGAGAGCTGCGGAGCAGAGGAAATGACACAGTCAGGAAGGGCTTCATCATTCCTGACCTTTATATGTAGGCTAAACATCTCTTCTCGCATCCTGTATCTTTTTATAGCAGGGAAGTGCGGTTGCTGAATGCGAATGACAAGGAAAAGGCTGGAGCTGTTGATTTTAACTCTTAGTTTAATATTTGTGGTGTAAGAAGAACTGAAAGGGCGTGAAATGTGGAGATGCACAGAAATGGTAAAAATGTTATGGTCAATGGGATGAATCAGTGTTTCGAGATGGTTTGGTCATGTGGAAAGAATGGAGGCTAATATGTTGATGAGGCATGTTAAATTTGGGGAGTGAAAGAAGTACAGTATTGGAAAGGAGGGCATTATCATCTAGAAACCATCAGGGTATACAATGTCGTGAATGGCCATGATATATAGGGGGTTTGACATGCTGTTGATGAGTAGGTGTATAAGGTGACTGATTTCAATGGTAACTCCATGGTCTTGCTCAACTTGTTTCTAATAAACAGATAAAAGGGTCACACACCAGGCAATAAGTGCATAAAATCCAACCAAGAACATGACCTGAGAAAGCAAGGTTGACAGAAAGACTTGAGAGTACCACAGAAGATGAGAGGCAGCAGTCTTTGTTTCAGTCAGCTATTCAGAACCTTTAAAAATGCTGAGTTTTACCCAAATATATAGTAAAAGAATTGAATTGAACTGAATACATAATTTAGGCCAAAGGCCAAGCACTGGGACCTATGAGTTCATTTAACACTGAAACGAAATTGGCAGTAAAAAGGTTTGAAAGGTGTAACAGGAGGAAAACCTCGCAGTTGCACTGTGAATCAATTGTTAGGAAAGGGTGGAAAGTAAGATGGAGGAAAGAGAATACGAAAGGAGGTACAGTACAGTAAAAGGAAACGAAAGGGGTTGCAGCCAAGGGCTGAAGGCACACTGTAAAGAACCTTAAGTAATGCCTACAGTGCACTGCATGAGGTGCACTGACAGCACTACTCTCCTATGGGGTCTAGCAAAAGAACACCAGCTTTGTATCCTCTTCTCCCTTCTATGATTCTTCAGTTTATCCTATTTCCCTCCATTTCAATCTATTTCCACAAAAGAGGGAATGAAAAAAACAAGGTACCCCCAACCCACCAATATAGAGCCAGACATTTCTCTCTCTCTAACCTAAGCTTCAAACTTGTCGAGATTCTCCAAAATTTCATTTAACAATCCATGAAATGGACAGTGTATAAAATTTAGGCCTAGGAACAAGTGCTGGGACCTGTGAAATCATTTGGCACTAAAAGGGAAATTGAGAGTAAAGGAGATATGAAAAGTGTAGCCAGAGGAAACCTCACATTTGCACTACGAAACAACTGTTAGAAGATGGTGGAAAGTAAGATGGAAGAAAGAGAATATGAACAGAGGTAAAGTAAAAGGAATGAAAGGGGCTGTGTTTAGGGGCTGAAGGGGGGCAGCAAAGAACCTAAAGTAATGCCTACTCCAGTGCCTAACAGCTTGCGGCACTTCACATTTCTGTCATGCCTCAAAATCCGAAAGGGCTGTACTGTAATTAATTAACTGTTACAAATGCTTTCCTGTTGAGCGGGCTGGCACAAGTCTCGGTTCATATTTTTTGTTGTCTTATTTTACTGTAATTTTTCTTTATCTCTTTCTTCTTTACTTTTCAATATCCTTTTCTGTAAGGGTCTGCTTTCCCTGTTGGGACCTTTGGGCTTCTAGCATTCTGCTTTTTCAGCAAAGGATAAAGCTTGGCTTGTAATTATAATAAAATAATAATAATAATAATAATAATAATAATAATAATAATAATACTCTTAGTAACATAAGTCTTAACATGGAGAAGCAAATCCAGTTATGTATATGTACAGTACATATATTTAAAGATAAATCTGTAGACAGCTTTCGGGAACTCGTTCCGTTCCCCTTTTCAATCAGATTGAAAAGGGGAACCAAACGAGTTCCCAAAAGCTATCTGTAAAGATTTATCTTTAAATGTATGTACATACACATAACTGTGGATTTGCTTCTCCAATAATAACTAATAATAATAATGCTATTTACAAAGTTACACACTACAAATCTAACCAAACATCAACAAAGAACATGTCAACGTTACACTGTTCACGGACACATTTTATTTCAAAAAACCTGTTACTATTTTGTCAACTCATGCTGCAATTATACTCACTGATACCACATGCATCGTGCCTTGCTCTGTCCAAGGTAAGCAATCCAGTGACTCAGGGTCACTTGCAAAAGCCCGTGTTAATATTTAGTTTTACCTGTTACCTTGGGTCTTTCCTTAAACTGTATGTCCAAAATAATTTTCCTCCTCGTCCTCATATATTCATAGCATTCTTTTTCAGTGTTACCTTTTCACTCATACCATTACTTTACTAGATGTTAATAATATTTCCCTAATTTGTTTACACTTTTATGCCCCAGTGTCCTTCTGTTTGTATAATTGTTTTATTTGCCTTTGCTTTTTTATGTCATATTGTTTTCTTAACAACCTGTTTGTATACTGTATTTTACTTTTCAATATACTACTGTATGTACCATATTCAGTAATTTGCAATAAATCATTTTTCAATATACCTCAGTTTACCTCAACCATTTACTTTTCAAACACAGGCTGGCTACAATGTACAGCAGCTTCTCACATCCCAAAAACATTACTTTAATCTCTAGCTTCATAAATTATTCTGACCAAACTCTCTAGGTGCTCTAAGGAGATACCTTTACAAAAGCCTGCTTTTACTGTAAACTAACAATCATTTATTACTTAAATCAAAAAGATTGGCCTGGACTTTGCATCAAGTTCTGGAGTAAAATGCAGCCTAAAATGTTAAGAAATCACAGAAAATAGTTTTTACGATATATTTGCATTCAGATTCCTCATGCAATATTACAAGAGAATCATCAACTTCAACCATGCATCACTGTATTTTTTATATTAATGCATACCTAAGAATCCGAACTACCACTGTGTAAGATTATGCTTAGCAAATGTCAACAGCATAGTACTGTACGAAGTGAAAACAGCAGTAGGTTAAATAAAATCCTTAGTCAAAACTTGGATCCTTTTAATAGTACTACTAAACAATATACGTGATCTTATAAAGAGAGAAAATGAAAATATACTTTCTTATCCCACCCACAAGTTACGAGGGTATCTGTATCCTTCCAAGCCATACCGCGGACAAAGTCAGAGTGTCTGTCATCTTCATACCTATTATGAGAAAAATATAAAAACAGAATATGTTACACTCCAGAAAAAGAAGTTGAGTAAATTCCTTTAACTAGCTAATTCATTGGTGTTCCTTCTATGCTCCTATTCAGAGAGAGAGAGAGAGAGAGAGAGAGAGAGAGAGAGAGAGAGAGAGAGAGAGAGAGAGAGAGAGAGAGAGAGAGAGAGAGAGAGAGACCCACACCAGTCAGTGTCATCTTCATGTAATAGAAAATGCCACAGAAAGATGAAAGCAGCAAGAAATGCGGGATGATTATTATTGAACACTATACATATGATAAAAAGCAGTCAACAAATTCAAAAGCGCAATCTAATAGAAAAGTTCTTTTGACAACTGTTTTTGTCTCACAACATACAAACTCATGCTCAGGGTAACTCTCATTCAATACCTTAAGAACAAACAAACTCATAATCTAATAATATGTACAACAACTTTCTCAGTTTGTCTTATCTTTATTTTCAAATTACTCTGATTTTAATTCCCCTTTACTTCTGTATACGTTTTCCTGTACACAGCTGCTTTCCCTGTGGGAGCCTCTGAGCTTGTAGAATTCTGTTTTATTTACAAGTGTTGCCACTGGGATGATAATGATGACTAAAAAATCAGTGGGGTGCATAAAAATAATACCTCCGATCCAAACCAATGAAAAACGTGAAAGCTGCCTTCATAAGAACTCTACATGTGGCCTTAAGATGCACAATGTTGATGACATGAAACAAATGACAGTAAAGTTCATCATGTGAGTCTCCACCCCAAAAAACACATATATACTGTACTGTAAAGGAGGACCTGGATCAAAAAGCAATTCAACTAAAATATCATTACTATCAAGTAGTTCCACAAGACCAGTGGGTCACATTTCTAGACTCGCGTGAGGTGACCTAAACGATATGCTCCTGAATGGAAAGTGAAAACTGGACATGGGTAAAGTTCACATTGGGACAATGAAGTGGAATGTGATGGAAGGGAAGGAAAGGGATGAAAAGTAAGGCAGGGAGCAATGATGCTATGGCCAATGGAATGTTGCAAAGAACCCTGTACTATACAGGACACTTTGAGTGACACTAAGTGGTACCACTCTTCAACAGATTCAGTTGAGAGAGAGAGAGAGAGAGAGAGAGAGAGAGAGAGAGAGAGATTAAGTAATGTTCTAGTATTGAAGAAATAATATTAGGCTATATTATATTTCATCAGGGAAATGAAGAAATGATTACCGTAGCAATTTCTATTCACAAATTCCACAAAACACCTATGAGATTAGCACACTTCAAGAAATTCACGATGCTTAGGCTTTACCTCAATTATTAAACTAAAATTGGCATTAAGTACCATTAAACAGTATTCAAACTACAGTACATGAAATTATTACTGATATAAGAGACAACCTTTGCAGGCATGTGTATGACAATTAACAAAAACTCAATAAAATTACACTCACTTGGTCTTCAGTGTGTCTTGCACGTCAACTACCAACACTTTGCTATCATCTGCACAGACTGCAATCAAGTTGGGCCTGAAATTTTAACAGAATACATTTAAAATTACCTTGTATGGAAGACAAATTTTGTTGTTACATTACTATTACTGTCAAACATTTTTTTCATTTAACCAAAATGAATATTCACGGAATGGAATATGATTAAAAGGGAAATGTAATAATGTACTGGAGTGCACATGTACAAGACCTTTGTGAATAGAAAGCCACCTGTCACAAAAATAATTTATACAAGAAAAACATTTAAAGCCCAGTCTTTATACCTAGCAAAAATAATGTATCACTTTACGATTCCTTTTAACAAAAATACAGTAACCTAGCCCTTATAAAATATATGATACACTGCAATAGATGTTAAAGAATGCTTATCATTATTTGGTAGTTTAACCACCATATACACTGCTGCTGCAGTGCTTTCGCTATGCATTAAATGTTCCAAAACACAATAAATGTTCCAAAACACAATAAAAGTCAATTTCAATAACAGTTCATTAAAGTAGTTTCCCCAAGGACTGGTAAATCAATGGCCTCCTGAGAACATAAAACCATACAGTAACCTAACACTATGAAGTGGCCAGTGAAAATAAATGGTCTTAATTTTAACATTTAAAGCAGATGCACATTATAATAATGAACTATGGCAGGTAAGGGGTATGTCTTGTTACATGAAAGTCCAATGTCACTTTCTTTATTAGATTTTATTATAAACAAGAGATTTGCTTTATCAGTAACCAAGACCAAACTTTTGAACGTCAACTCACCTAAATGGGTTTTCACACATTCTGAAAATGGGACGTTCAAAACCATTCAACGAAAACAGACTTTCGTTCAGATTGCCCGTGCTACGCAGTAAGAGGGCTCCATTTTGAGTTCCGACGACATAATTGTCCATACCTGGACCTGGAGTCCACACAACACTTTCTGGTTTACTATCCCAGTCGCGGTACACACCTGGAGAGAGAGAGACAAATACTAAACAAGAAAAGACCAATCATTTTTGTATCATAAAATCCACAAAAATTTTCATCTGTTCTGCCCTAACCTTTCTACTTCAGGCCTAATTTAGATAATGGCATTAGGATGCCCACGATAAGTCAAGGAGCTCTCTTCAAAAACACTTACATGACGCTGGTCTCAGACACCGAAGATCCCACAGGAGTACATTCCCATCCATGCCGGTAGAGAGGAAAATTTGGTCATTGGAGGGATGCGGGGCTACGCTTGTCACTGGCTGTGAGTGCGCTACTGAAAACAGTCTCACTACTCTGTATCCTTCACTGTCCCATAATCTGATACTGCAATACAACAAAGATACTGGTTACTCTTACAACTGGCTAAACTGGCTATGCATTGCACTTAACATTCCCAAGAATTTCTGTCATCATCATTAAGTAGTATAACCTGACCACATGGTCAAAACACAAGACTCGCTGGCATGTCTAATGGGTGCTTTAAGTGCAGCTTACATTAGCTTTAAGCATCACATCAAATTATAAATTATGTACACAGCAAACACATACTCCCAAGGCCCAAACCACGTCAGAAAGGGTGCAAAATGGAGAACGTATAGTGCTCTACCAGACAGTTTAAAGTAGAACAAATGGACAGAAAGCAAGATAAAGCAATGCAGCTGAAGACCAAGGGGACACCTGCATTAGCTTTTGGTAGTGTCCCATTAAGTGCAAAACAAACTCTTGTCAGTAATTTGGAAAGAAGGGGTTCCAAAGGGGTAACTGTAACTGGCCCCAAATGCTTCACTGATAATTCACAAGAGTTCACAATGGCAGTCTGACTGTTTTGCTCACCCCCCTAATTTAACATTGCATTTTTTAAGTAATTCTCCATGCCAAGTCTGTAAAAGGCTAAAAATTTAACATTGATTATAACATGGTTTACTAGTAAGTTGAATTTCTACACTCACATAGCTCGCCTGAAGGATTCCCTTGATTTAGGGCCTTCCTAACCTGGGGTCTCTAACAAATACATAATCAATCAAGCTGGCCTGAAGGAGGTTCCCCAATTATATTCATCAGAAATTATTTCCTGGCTTACGCCTGTTCCGGGTAACCTGGGAAGAAATATGGCCCCAAAATGGCAGAATAATCAAATTTGAAGGTTTTTTGATGTAAAACATAATCAACATCGTTTTCAATGACCCAGAGCATTAAAAGTAAGATTTTCTTATGATTTTTGACGATTTTCGAATATTGGTTAACGCGGCGGAACCCCGTGTATAGAAACCGGGGACCGCCTGTACTTTCATTTCACAATATTGTTAAGGCACTTGTGTATACGAAAAGCCAAGCTAAGCTTGTAGCTCATTTAAAATTAAACACCTCTGTACTTCAATACAAAACATTAGGCAGAGTTTCCATCCTTCTCAACACTCTTGGCTTATCTGACAGGCCTATAAAATTCAAAATGAGTTTACAAACTAACAGCTGATCACAAGCTCAAGCAAATATGGAGGGTAGAGTTATTAACGGCATACAGAACAAATGAAATGACCCTATAATACCCAGCAGCTTTCAGACAGGCAAGGGATGTGAACAATCCCAGGACATAATACTACAAGTGACAAATCCCAGGGCATAGTAAATACTGTACTACAATGAAGGAAGATGACTAAGCGAGCGCACTAATGCTGGATCAGTCGTAGGAAAAAGTAGGGAAGAGCGAATGACGATATAAAAGGTAAATCTTAACCCAAAACAATATACATAACCAAGCTACATCTAGCACAAATGCAAAATGCACTGGGTTTTGTTCAAAGTTATAAAAGATAAGAGAAAATTTTGTAACATGCAATACTGTACAATACAAGTAGTATATAGTAAGTGAGAGAGAGAAAAAAAAAGGTCCATAAACAACTGAAAAAATCTACAAATCCAATAAAAAGAAGCAACCCACAAATAACTTTTTAAGTGATACTGTCATGACACCATATAATAAAATTCTTGTACAAGTCATATATGTTTTGCAATTCAAAGTTACAAGACGTATCTTTGCCACTAGGAGTGATCTTGCTTAACATTGCAATATTTCAAAAGAGCACATTTGGGTTACAAAATTATGTATGCTACTGTACTTTACAACTACAACACTGATTACCCACGAGTTCAAACATACCTCATGTCTGCTGAGGCTGTTAACGCATTCTTACGATTGCAAGTGACCTTCACACAATGTACGACATCTAAATGTTCGTCCAGCTGACATACGCTCCTTAAATGTGTCCCGGTTTCTGTCTTTGCTATCGTTAAGAATTCAACTGTGCCTGTATCCTGAAATAACCACAGATGAAAGAAAATTATCCAACTAATAAATTGCAAACAAATGACATCATTATTGGAAGCAATGCATTCTTGCTGGGCTTGATAATGGATGGAAAGCACTTCATGTGTACAGAATACTGTACGGTACATACTTATAAAGTTGTAAACTTCAAAATTTTCTGTTACAATTTGGGGACAAACAACTACAAATATACTTGGCATTATGGCGAGGAATCCACACAAAGTTAAAAGTTCTAAGTTAAAGTTATTAATGTCAATTCCTGTCGACTCAATAAATTACACCTGCAATATATCTAAGCATCAATGATTTGATGACTTGCTGTTTTGTAATCAAGATCTGAGAAAACTTATCTAGAGGTTGCTATAACCTAAGGTGCAGTCATTGATCTTAAAATGTAATTAGCTATGAAAAATGCTAGGAATTAAATATGATCTGCAGGGTTATCATAACCATTCAAAATTTGAAAACATTCACTCAGATCAAAGTTTAAAGTCCACTAACAAGTAAAACAAACTTACACTGAATAAATAGCCACTAAGTGATAAAGCATTGTTATGATTACCGAAGTTCAATAAGACCTTTTTCCTAAAGTCTTACAAGTTTTGCCATCAAGATTTTTTACTATTGAGCTGAAAACTGGAGAAAAGTAGAGTTAATGAAGCTGGACTGCTAGTTAGGAAGACCACAGGGAAAGAATGAAAAGTGGAAAGTAGCACTGCAAAGTACCTTCAGTACTATCTACAGCAAATAGCGAGGAAATAAAGTATGAGAGAGAGAGAGAGAGAGAGAGAGAGAGATTTTAACAAGCAAGCAACTATAAGAGGAAAACTAACTTACCTGTCCAATCATGATCGAAGTTTCATCATCTAAGTAAACGCCATCTGCTAGACCGGATGTTATTTCGTGTCCTGACGTACACTTTTCCACGTCTGGAGCAAGTGACGCTGTTTCGTAGTACCACAGCGAGCCACCCCAGTACCGTCCTGTTAGACTGCTGCTACCCATCAATAGATGGCCGTCTGTGGGGCATTCCGCGTATTAAAAACTACGATAAAATAACTGCACATGAAGAAAGGCTATGTTTCTCTTCAAATACTGAAACCTAGACATACCAACTTTCAAAAATGGCATATAGTCACAACAGCTACAATAATTAGAAGAAATCCTTAATTTTGAATAAAGGAAAAAAATATTAAGGCAGCCCTTTTGGCATTTACTGTCTATTGAATTATGAAGTATTTATAAAGCTGTAATAGATTTCGGTAAATCTATTTAATCTTATTGAGTATATACCATCTACGAGAACAAAAGATTCTGAGCAAAGCAGTAAGGTTAAATTGCTCTTTAGGACTTATGCCCTAAAGGTCTTTTGAAAATAAAATGATCCTACTCTAACTCAAAACAACTGTAAACTTAACTTCTATTCATAACTTTGATCAAAAGCTATAGGTTCTCAAAAATTGAATATCTTTTCCAAACTGAAACTACATCAAACAATATACTGAAAAAGGATCTTTTGCAAACCACTATAAGGACACCTTTTCTTATAATACAGCAATAATAAAACACAATACAGTAAACCTCCCGTATTCGTGTTCTCATGGTTCGCGGACTCACGCATTCGCGGGTTTCTCTGTGGAACATATCTAGCCACTTTTCGCGGAAAATTCGCCCATTCGCGGTATTTTTCAATGAGAAATATGCACTAATTACTGTATTTTCATATAATTTTCATGAAATGCACTTTTTGTGATAAAACTATTAAAACACTCAGGTATAAGCATTTTTACAGGGTTTTTCTTGGTTTAAGCTATCAAAATGGGCAGTTCTAAGTGTTTTTAGAGGGGTTAAGCATTCGCGGATTTGACCTATTCGCGGGGGTGGGGGACGATCCCCGCGAATATGGGGGGGGTTCACTGTACAGTACACAAGAAATTAATCACTATTTACAGTTGACCCCCAGTATTCACGGGGGATTCATACCACAAGCCCCTGCTAACTGCCAAAATCTGCAAAAACTTGACAACCCTCTAAAAACGCTTATAATTACCTATTTTGATAGTTCAAACACTAACAAACCCCTTTAAAAATGCTTACACCTGAGTATTTTAAGTTTTATCACAAAAAATGCATTTAGTCACAAAAATATGAAAATACAGTACAGGCAGTCCCTGGTTATAAGTGGGGTTCCGTTTCTGAGGGTGTGATGATAACTGAAAATCGTCGCTAGCTGATTTTCGGGGGTTATCGGCTCTGAAAAGCGCCGATTTTCAGTTACTGGCACCACTGTTAGGTATGTATCGGCGCCAATACCCAATTATCGGCGCCGATAAGTGGAAATCGGCGATTTTCGTCACTCGACAAGCCCCATAAAACCGGATCGCTGTTAACCGAGCCTGCCGTTAACCGGGGACTGCCTGTAATTAGTGAATATTTCTCTATGAAAAATACTGCGAATAGGTGAATTTTCCGCGAATAATGTGTATATACGTTCCACAGAAAAATCTACGAATAGTCGAAGCCACAAATCCAGAACCGCGAATAGGCGGGGGTCCACTGTATTTATAAGTTCATGTTACAAGTCTCAATAAAATTTACAAAGTGAAGAAGCCACATAAGAGAGATTTTCTCTCTAATCTTACGTTTATTGAAGGTTATGAAATCCAGGTGCTTCTCCACTTGACAAGGAATGTGATCCACGTGTTCCATTTCCTGGGGGCTCGTTATGTCCTGCTGAAAAAATAATGAAAATTCAATTTTCTCGAAAAGACTTAACAATGCTCTCTTGCTTGCCCACATGACAATAAAAACTGGAACTCAGAAGAATACTTTTAAGCCACCATAGAATAACTCATTCAAAATAAATACACAATTCTTTTTGCTGGAATACACAGAATGATAGTTGGTTAATATTAAAAAGAATAATTTTTTATTGATCATTTCAAGTTCTAAGGACAATACACCATGTCATACAATTCTTGATTGGCAAATTCACGTGTGAAATTATCATCCATGAAAGTATGGAAAAAAACGATTGAGAATACTGTGCACTTTGAATAAAAAAAAGTTATGTCTTAGTTTAAGCAGGCCACTGAGCTGATTAACAGCTCTCCTAGGGCTGGCCCGAAGGATTATTTTTATTTTTACGTGGCTAAGAACCAACTGGTTATCTAGCAACGGGACCTACAGCTTATACAACATCCTATATGTAACGTATACAACTTGCCTTTGAAGGCCCATATGAGAAGTAATTACACAGAAATTTAAAATTAATTACTCCCAAGAGCATACAGCAGAGAATTGGCAAGTGGCCGAAGCCTGAGGAGGATAAGAAAAATGCTCACGCTTCAAAACTCCTCTTGGCATTCATTTTTCTGTGCCCATTACACCAAATACTTGTGTTTTCTACAAGACTTCTAAAATCATTATTTATCAGAACAGAACAGAATAGTATAGAATTTAGGCTAAGGGCCAGCGCTGGGAACATGTAAGGTCATTCAGCACTGAAACTGAAATTGATAGTAAAAGGTTTGAAAGGTGTGACGGAAGGAAAACCTCGCAACTGCACTACAAATCAATTGTTAGGAGAGGGTGGAAGGTAAGGTGAAAGAATGAGGATATGAATGGAGGCACAGTAAAAGGAATGAAATGGGTTGTGGCTAAAAAAAAGTTAAGTATGTCTTAGTTTTACCAAACCACTGAGCTGATTAACAGCTCTCCTAGGGCTGGCCTGAAGGATTAGACTTATTTCACGTGGCTAAGAACCAACTGGTTACTTAGCAACGGGACCTACAGCTTATTGTGGAATCCGAACCACATTATAATGAGAAATGAATTTCTATCACCAGAAATAAATTCCTCTAACTCTTCATCAGCCGGCCAGGAGAACTGAACTCTGGCCCATCGAGTGACAGTCCGAAGTTCTACTGACTCACACAACGAAGGGCTGTAAATAGCAACCAAGACTGCTACACAGGGTCTGTACTCTCCCATCTAATTAGGCTACTAGTTGGGTGACGTGACAGTGATCATATCCAATCTTAAAGGCTAAAAGAGAAGGAACGAGGAATCAAAAGGAAAAAGGAAAGAAAATCAATTCATCGCCGCCTCCAATGCAGTGATTCAGAGGACCTTAAATCCTCTATTAAAAGAAAGAAAAAGTACTCTACATTTTTCTTTTCTTAATGTTCCAGATTCACTTTGAATCACTGGTCTTGTGAGATTAATAGCAACATAGTGTCTTTCTTACTTTTATCTAATTTGGACCCATTTAGGTCCTTTATTCCTCACACTATTGGACTGTGGAACAATCTCCCTAAGGATGTCAAGTAATTGGAACTTCTAATGTCAAGTAACTGGAACTTCTAAAGTTCAAGCAAACATGCAATGCATTACTACTTAATACTACTCTCCTTGCATTTTAATACATTTTTATCTGTTTAAAAATTTATTTTTTCTTTTTTAAAAAGTGATAACTTTCTGTATTTCCCTTTAACTCCTCTTCTTCCTAATAACCACCATATTCTTTGGAAGCTTGAATTTCAAGTCAATGGCGCCTGTGGGCTTGTTCCATATGAACAGGGTTTGTCGTCTGAATAACAAATGAACAAAACCACATACTCGCTGCCTAATACCGAGTGCTACTACAACAGACACAGCCGTTGTGGGGTCGTTGTGTGATGTGCGCACTTTCACTTTTTTCTGTCTTCATCCTAGGAGTTCATCCTTCCTAGGTTGCCACTATCTACCCCTCATGAATTTTATTAACTTAGCAGCAAACAGGAATAACGTACAAAAAGCACAGCTCTTCTTCATTAAATATAAAAGTCTTCACTCCTTTGATATTAATGTTATATGGCATGCACACTGAATATTGCTATGAATTTTGTCAGATTTCTGAAAAAAATCTGACTTTTGAATGCATTATTTGGAGAATGATGAAGTTTCTACATTATATATATTACCATCCTAATCTCACCAGTCACTAAGTGTTTTACACCCCACAGGAGGGTACCACTTACACAGTGTCTTGTAATCATAAATATGGAATGGAATATGGAATGTAGATTTTGCCAAAGGCCAAGCGCTGGGACCTATGAAGTCATTCAGCGCTGAAAGGGAAATTCAGAACAGACAGACAGTATAAGGAACGAAAGGGGTCGCAGCTAGGGGCCAAAGGGACCCTGCAAAGAACTTTAAGTAATACCTAAAGGGCAATGAGTGAGGTGCACTGACGGCATTACCCCCCTATGGAGGCCACTTTATCCATTTTCTTTGGTCTCTTCCCACCTAGATTTACATCATTCCAATTTCCAGTTCTCATTTAAGAACAAACCCTTCATGCAATTCAAAGGCTTTACAAAATGTGACTCAGTGGCAAAGCTCCGCAGCTGTAAAATATATGTGATGCACTGTAATTGGCATGACGATGGTTTGCCTTACTAATATGAAAAATAAGTAGGTTAGATTGGGCTACAGCCTTACTAAACTTTTGAACTGGAGACATACTTTACCTACCTCCTGATGACTCTCCTCTGCTACATATGAGTAAAACTGTCCTATGACTTTTGATGGAATGATAAAAAAAATACGAAACCTGTAGCATAGGCTACCCTAACACCACGACCAAATCCAAATCTATGCTTAGTTCCATAAGGAAGGGGTTAACAGTAATATAATATTACAATGTTAACAGTAATATATAATATATAGTACAAACACCTAACCATCATAATTCTTCCGGTCTACTGATCACCTACATTATGGTTTTTTACTAGGCTACCAATTGTAAGTGTAAAATACAGAATACTTTAGGCTAGAAAATAACTGAACTTCCTTTGTACTAAAATAACTGAACTTCCTTTTAACTATGTTGATAACTTGAAAATGTTCAAGTGTAGGCTGTCCATTACTAACCAGAAGGCCAGTTCAGGGGGTGCTGTAGTTACTTTTAACCCAAAAGCAAGACAGAGCTAATATGATATATTCTGCAAAACTTTTCCTATTGCCATATAAAAAATCATCATAAATGCTCACTAACCAAGTTGAGAGTTTTGGTCTTCTTTAGGAGAGTTTCTTCCTGTACAATTTTGTCCACCACCATTTCTGTCCTTGTTCTTCATTTCCAATAATTCTCCAACAGCGTGCTGTGACGTCAAGCACACAATTAAGCCAGTTCTTGCTTTTGTCACATGCTAAATCAACCAGTCAAAGTCATGGCTAAATCATCCTGGGTTGTGTTTGCCATTGTTCAATGGTACATTAGGCTACCCATCAGTTTTAAGACAATTTAAAAAAAATTGTAAATAACTTGTCCCTTGTACAAGAAAGTGTACTGAGGAATACCAAGCCATTACAATTGATCTCCAGTCCTCTGTTCATGTCAAGAGTGACCAGATTTGCTGAACAGCAGCACCAATATGCAGTACATGTGCCGAGATGTCGAACTTCTGTCCCAGAGGTCTTTTACTACTGTACTGACACAGTTGGCAGAACTGACTCCTGCAGATGCTGTGCAATTAGAACCTCAATGCTTCACTAACCTAAAACAAATCACTTGTTTTCCCTATTTATTAATTCATCTCTTTCTGTACTTTGTACTGTCTTCTGTAATCTCTTCCAAATGAACTTCATTTCCTTTGGAAGTTGATGGCTCCTGTGGGCTTGCTCCTATGAACAGGGTTGTCTTCTGAATAATAATTGTATTTGGACGGGCAATCTGAAAAGGAACTTAGCCCTTGAGGCAGAGTCATTTTAGCACAAAATAGGGAAGGCTACGACTTTCAAATAGCTTCAGATGTGACCAAGCCCAATTTGACCAGAGATGTCTAATTTGGGTTTGTGTAGAATCTGCAAACAATTAGTTTTCAGGAGTATGTCTGATTTTGACAATATTAACACAATTACCCAGGAAATATGATTAATTTATCAACTGTCCCTATTTTTGGACACCAAAGAGGGAAAACAAGTTTAGTCTCTGACGACAGAGAGACAGATTACAAAGTAACCACAGTAATCCAGCCGATGAAAGCAAAACTAATTTTCCTAAAATTTCTGCTGTCATAAGTCAAACGGAGACAGTATCCCAGTAAAGTTGTGATACATCCCTGTACTGTGCATAACTTATAGCTCCCTAAGTCAGGGTAGAGTAGGGGGGTCTAGGTTAGGTAAGGAAAGGGTTAGGGTTGGGATTTACCTATAAATGACACACGTTCACATTCGCCCGCCCTAAGAGCCCAGTTTCCCACTGGGAGTCCCATTTAATTACTAGATTCAAGGGATATAATGGGTTAAAGGAATACAGTAACTGCGATGGACATTAAGGTCCAATTCGCCAAAACCTACAGAACATTTTAAACCTCGGTGGTATCCTGTGTTCGTGGTCTGAAAGTAATATTAAACAATTAAAATTCATGTTCGCTATCATAAAGATAAAGTTTAAAGTCAATCCAGTGCATAATATATTCCTGGCGTAGTGTTGCTAATGGACCACCCCAGACCACGCCGAACCCTTAACACGGCCTTTCGACGGAGTCACGTTCTCATTCTCTCACAAATTGAAATATTTTATATGAATAAATTTAACTCCGTCTACTTGACCAACAAACTCTAAAGGAGAAGACGAAGGTCAAACCACCCTAGAAAAATGGCTACAGGCAAAATCAGTCGAGCCATGTGGGTTAGCCAACTGCCTCAGAAAAGAATCAAACACAGCATATACCATTTCAGCTTGTTCCTCCGGGGAATTCATCTCGAGATCGTTCTCCTCTCTTTGGGAGGTGTTGGCCATTTTCTCCATTAACGCAGAAGAGTTCTTTTTTTTCCCGGGGCACCGTTTTTATAATAAAAATGGGCGATGGGGGTAGACTGCCTTCGGCCAGGAACTGCGTCCGTAGGTTACTGTTCTTTATGACACCAAGTGGCATAATGATTGTTTTCGTTTTCATGCTCTTGAGTTAGCTTGGTCCGTCTCCCCTCCCAAACACCCCCACCCTCTCCCCCCTGCCAAATTCTCCTTACTTTCCTCTCCATACCCACCAATTCTTTTTATTTGTATCTACCCCCTGCCTTTCTCTCCTCCGGCCCTGCTACCCTCCTGAGATGCCATCATTTATGCATACATAATTTGCGCTTTCGTCTGTCTTTGGGTCATTTGTGTACTTTTCTCTGCGCGCAATCTTAGTCTATATTAATTGCCCCAGCTTGGATGATCTTTAATAATCGTTTCTTTAATTATTTTTATTTTATATCGTGTAATTACTCAGCTTTCTAGGTAACTCCTATCTCCAGAAAACCCCTATCTCCAGCCCCCCAAACGAGGACAAAACAGGGGTTTTGATTGGCTGGTGTCCTCAACCTCGACCAATCACAACGTAGTTTATAAGTCTTGTCTATTCTCTTTCATTTTCGTATAAATAAAAATATCAGTGAAATAAATAATATGATGAACATAAATACTCAATAATAATTATCAAACACTTTTATGAGATAAAAAATGGCTAAAACCACACAAAATGTTTTATTATTATACGATGGTTGGAAGACAAGCTTAGGTAGTGTTTTGTATCGGAGTAAAGCTATGCGTGAGATGGACACACGGAGATTTTATGTGAAATTTTAGGTCTTTTAGGCCGGTAAGTTTCCTGCCAGATCATTTGCGAACTCTTTAACCCCTTCGCTCTGTTTAGAAGGCTCTGTGTCGCTCTGTTTTCTCGCGAGCAGCGGTGATCGAGGTGTGTAGTTTTGCCATTAACCTCAAACCTAGCCTATGTCAAGTTTCATTAGTTTTGCAGAAGGGAGACATTTTTCGTATTTCGGCCTGTGTGGACTGTTGTCCGTCCTATTTGGGCCCACGGGGTGGGCCTAATGGCTCGTGATTTTACGCAGCGTGCGCTCTAGGATGGCGTATGCGTAGTGTCAGGAAGGGTAAGTTGGTTTTTAAGGTTTACGTCCCGTTCACACGTCGGGGAAGTTTGCATCATCCTCGGTGTTTGAGGACTTTTGGGTAGGCCCACGTCCCTCGTGATTTTACGGACGAGAAAATTTAAGCCAGATATTTGCCGAGGGTTCCTCGAGGTAGGCCTACCCGAGAAAAGCCTGGTATTGACTTCGGGTAGCCAATGGAAAAGGTTTGTCCATCATAAGCCAGGTTAGAATTAGGAACAGGCCTAGCCTGCCATAGGCCTGGCATTGTCATTACGGTAAATCTAAGCAGCAGCCCTGCACGGACTGTTACCCTGGAAATTGATTTTTCTTGTACTTTCAGTGTTGCTGATGAAGAAGGTGGTGGTAGATATTGTCGGTCAATTATTATTAACCTCATATCTACCGATGGTTGGGGACCCTTTGGGAATGCGGATTTTTGGGTTGGGGAAATCCCTGGGAGAAAGACTGGACTGCCATGTTGTTGTTATGGAATTGTTCCACACATGCACAAGTCATCAGGGAGCCATATGTTTAAGAAGGGATTGGCTAAGGTAACCTATTATAAAAGGAACCATACTAACCTAACGTACCCAAACCTAACCTAACCTAGCAGGCTGTGTTGCTTAGTTGGGGGGAGGAGCCCCCTGGTAAAGGAAACTCCATATTTTACCAAAAGCTCCCCTATAACACTGCTCATGCACAATAACATTCCAGGATGGCCAGCATACGACTTCTGAGGTTAATTACAGTTGACCAACAAAAAATAACCGTAAATTCTCGATAAGCATCTAAAATACTATAGGAAAAATCAATTTCCAAAGTAATACCCCATGTGGAGCTATTGTTTAGTTCTACTGTCATTTTTCCTAATCTTAGATCAGCCTGAAAACTTCAGGTCATATTTACTCTCGGTTAAACTCAATTTCTTAAATTTTATGAGGATAGACCAAACCCATCCAACATAAATGCATTTGGCAATTTAGGAGGCCTGTGAATGTAATGCAGAAAGTGTGGAACTACTTAGGCCTCGACAACTGCATGGGGCCCTTGTTTGTCAACGTTGTTTTTAGCATAGTTCAAGCCAAGAGTGGGTGTCACAGTTCTGATTTAGTATTTTGGTGTGATTTTTGACGGCTGAATTCAACATTCCGTGACAGTGGAATTACTTATGGTCGTGATAGTTCTAGCCTAGGGTAATTTGGATCAGAAGCTATTATCCTAGACTAGGTAGGCCTAGGCTAGTTGGTCATGGTCACTGCTCCTTATTGGCCATTACCGGGTTGACTGATCTGGGTTTGATTGTTAAAACAACTAGGCTAGGTCTTGATCTTAGTTCTTACGTAAGCACCTAGGCCTAAAACCTGTTAGAATTATTTGCCTGGACACTTAGGGGTAGACTTGAAAGTTGAAATAGTGATGACTTGCTATGAGCTAAACTAGTGCCAAGCCTAATAGACTCGTCTTGTAAGCATTGTGACCCATTCAAGCTAGCATACTTACTGCATAGGAAGTTCATAGGCAGAAGTGTAGAATGAACACCTGTCTTTGCATGGCTATACATATTAGTGCACACGTTAAATTACAAATTGGGATATACCATGTACACGTGCCATGCACTGTCACTCTTCTTTAGTGTTATTTGACTTGAATTGACATAACCAATTAACCATTCATTAACGGAAAATGCTGAGAAAACAATTTTCACATAACACTGTTATACGTGGGAAAACTGCACATTATTTCCATTATAAAATAGTATGGAAGCTTTGTATGGTGCCATTCATGAAATCTGAATTTTTAAGAATATGCGCATCAAGTCACACTCCTTATATCAGTCTTTTCAAATTTAAACTGTGAAGTAGTATATTTTTGTTGTACATGTTCTCATGGGTATGTGGATCGTGAAACTGTGTGATCTTGTTGTAATAGTTGGTAGTAAGGGCAAGCAGGTTAACAGTAAACTTGTATCCATACACCTTTATGTATTACTGTGGTCCTATGGAAATACAAACCAGAGCCTTTTGTGTTGTACTTCATAGCATGAACTGGAGTCTGTCATTGAAACTTAGTGATAAGTTGATTAAGTGATGTTCAAAGGTGGTGAGTAGAAGAATACCCTTACTCACCTGCTGTCACTAGACATTTTTTGTACAGTTGTCATTTAACGTTGATGTTCTGCTCTATGTTATGCTGAGTTTTATGTCTGTTTATGTTTATGTTTTTTCTTGAATAAAGCATGGAGAAAAAACAATCAAAGATGTTGTAAGTGACAGAAGAGCATGTATGAATGATAGACATCTCTCTTTTAATTGGTCCACAATTGTTTTGTGTTTTGTATATAGATGGAATTTGATCTGCAAAGAATGTGCAGGGTGGTCATCCATGCAGTGGAAAAAGGTTTAGTAGGATATTCAACTTAGTATTGGCTTGGCCTATTCACAGCTTTTATACTGCTGCATTACCTAGACGCTTGGCTGGTTCTGGCATCCTCAGAGGTGCTGTTGCTCTGGAACAGAAAATGCCTACTCACAATTTGTCATGAAATGGAAAAAGTTAGATCTCATACCCAAACAGTATGCTTATAGGTACTCTTGTGTCAGCAAGCTCAGGCAGATGACAGTACTGTTCCTATCTTAGCAGGAACAACCAGTTCAGCTTTGCCAGATCATCCTTGGCCACCTGTCATGTTTGGTGAAGTTCGTTCCACCCAGGCAACTCCACCTGCTCCCACTACATGGGCAGCAGCTGGTGAGCACTAAACAATCTTCCCTCCCAGCTTGTGCCCTTGAGCAGGTAGATCAGAGAGAATCCCAAGTCGTGGCTAGAGACAGGAACCTCCTCCTGAATTGCGGCCTTTCACAAATCCATGTAAGGTGGCAAGAGAAATTCTCTGAGAATTCCTTACATGAGCATGACTGAGACACACTCAGTTGGTGCCCCGTCACTGTTATCCTGATGTCAGACCAAATAGGAGGTTACAGGTGTCATCACTCTCCTGCTCACAGTTGTGACTGTGAGCATGACATTTTAGGTGGGTTCAGCCTCCAGTCAGGTGAGAGGGATGACATCACGCACACAATGAGTGAGTCTCCAACATAAAAGACAGTGGTTGTATTTCCTCAGGAACAAATAAAGTTTAAAGTTGTCAGTGCTTTTACTAGGTGTACGACAGAGCCTGTTATCACATTTCCCACTTTGACTCTGGTTCTAAAGGAGACAGTGCTTGGTGATGGCAACTGAGAGAGGGTATTTCCCCACTCACCCACCTTTAACTGTCAGTTAGCTACCTGGTTACTAAGCTACAATGACCAGTTCCAGCTTACGCTTAAGAATACTCCTTAAAAGAATTTGGTTTGTGTACCTGGGAAAAACAAATTTTACTTTTAAAAGTTATATTTTCTTGCTGATGAATTTGTTATTTGTAGTTCAGAAATACTTGGATATGTGTTTTGGGATTTTGAAGAAAGCTCGAATTTCATGTGTTTACATACGTCTTGTTTGTAACTGAATTGTCTATGTATCTAATGGAATGTCTTTATTTTTTAGGCTGTATTAAATAATTTTAATATCTCTTTGCGAAGTCCCACTCCATAAGCATTTGTCACAGCTAACCTTCCAACACATATGTAATTTAATTCATTTTATGGACATCTATAAGCAAATCTTAGAGGTTATTTTCTGGGCACAAAAATCCACCAGAAGTTAGAAGTTTTCTCTTTGCCTTAGTTTAAATGTTCATGCGGGGAGTTTTCACTTTGGTACATGGCACACTTGTCAGCTGTTGCAGAAAGCTAATATGTCTTGTACGACCCACCATGATGCCTTGTTATTGTCAACCGTATTCAGTTTCATAGAAACCATCAATTATTGGGCCTCCGTGGACACTGGTAAATGTTAGTTTACATCTCAGTGGGGTCTTGAAAATCCAGGTAGAGAAGTACTGATGAGTTGAAGTTCATAATCCCAGCCTTTGTAAAACCTGTCATATTGGGATTCACACTCATACTGGTTAGCAATATTGGATCTTGACAAATCTTTGGAATTAAAGCATAACAAAAACTAAATCTATTTGAACAAGGAGGTCCAATCACTTTTCTTCCTTCAAGATGCATTTGGGAGCTTGAATTTCAAGTCAGTGTCCCCTGTGGGCTTGTTCCGTGTAACTAGGGTTCATGATCTGATTATTAATAGTAATTCGGTGACTTTTCAGCTTGATTTATCCAGCGAGACCTTTTTCATTATTATAGTGCTAATGCTAGAATGTGTCTGTTCTTAATTGCAGGTGTGTAGAAGGTGCTATGGATCAGCGTCCCTGCACTCACCACCCTCCACAGCGTGCTGGTCCTCCAAAACATGGTCCATCTCCATCTCATCCACAAAAGAGAAATTACAAGTTGCTTATCGATCCAGTACTTGTAAATGGAGCTAGTAAATTGTATAGGTAAGCACAAAAGTGCATAAAGGTTTGAAGCATTGGAGTACATTATCCTGCTACAGACTTTTGACGGCACTTGCTTAGACCGTGCCAGCTTCATTAGTATCTATTTTATGTTAGAAACCAAAGCAGGGAGCACATGTCCAGTAAACACTGCAATCCCTATTGAAACGAAATCCCATCGTATATGTGAGTTGCCCCTGAGATAAAAACCAGCTAAAGTAAATTGGCACTTCTGAGTGCCTGCTATTAAATGAGACTCGTTATCCAAATTCCTTTTAAAGTGTAGAGAGGTAGAAAGGGCCCTTACTTCATGAGCAAGCACAGTGACTGGAAAAGTATCCTCATCTGTCACATTATCATAAGCTCTAAGAATGACCCAGCATACCCAAAAAGAAATTGCATCTTTGGCACCATGTTTCTAACTCAGCCTGTGAAAAGGAAGTCTTCGCTTATCTACCCTGGAGCTCTTTCATAGGTAGAAAGCATTACAAATATAAAGACAACCTGTTGTTTCAGAGCCGTTGGAGCTCATAAACATGCAACTTCACAGTATTTTTGTAAATGTGGAATTGTTTTGACAGTAACTGAATTAGATATATTCACAGAGAACTGGTTGTTTTAGGTGTGTTTGTTTACTCAGCATTTTCTCCACAGATTTGAGGGTGTTGTTGAAGGAGACCCAACTTATCCTGCTGTTGTGTTGCGTGATCCAAGAAAGCAAAAAATATGGATCCGGCCGGAAACTATGGACATATCTGTTCCGCGATTCAAGGTAAAGATATGTTTCATACATTACCCCTTGCGTGATGCAACTGAAGCAGCTTGAAATATGTTTGTACACCAGGAAGCAAAGAGTACAGTAAAGCATTTTTGTAATTGAGTGTACATAATTCATTTAGAACCAAATGTTTGTACAGTATACGGTAATGTTATTTTGGGCTAGTAAGAATGGTATGGATCTTGCTAAATTGAACCCCATTGCATGTTTTTAAAAATTTGTTGTCCCTACCTAAGAAGCCGAAACAAGAAATGGACTTTTAGGGTTTGTGAATTACATTCACTGCTCAAATCTCACAAGGACTTGAAATTTCAGATTGACTCGGATTATGTAGGATCACCACCACCATTGGAAGTTACAATATTCAACATCAATGACAACATCGATAAGCAGTTCCTCCATAATGAAATTGTAAGTTAACAAGGTCATTACTTAATGAACTTAATTGAGTGTTAACTGTTCATGTTTGTCAGTTCCATGATTATTATTTTCCTGTATCATAGAGATAAAATTTTTTGTATCTTTCTTTTTACAAGGTTCACCAGCGTAAACTGATGATAATATTACTGTTACAGTATATGATGCACCCACAATTTTACTTGAACTGGAAGCCTGTAGCAAGCAAAAGAATGATTACTGTCTGTGGGTAAAACCTTCTGTAGAATTTAATGTTGCACATTTGATTTAAATCGGTGATTTCACATGCATAATTTTCTTGGGCCCATACTCGAAGAATTGGTATTCAAGAGTCGTTGGTTTATATTTTGAAAGTCCTGTTGCTTCTTAGTTGATGTTATCAAAGGTAAAGTAATGTTTTGTTTTGAACTTTTAATGACAGGTCAACAAACATCAGTGTGGGGCCATTGAAGAGCTGGAGATATTCACCCACGATCTCTCTCGGAAGCATTTGGGCGTGGCTAGGCTAGTGTTTGAAGAGCCAGAATCTGCCAGAATGTGTGTTAAAAAACTGAACAATGCAACCCTTATGGGGAAGGTGTTGCAAGTTTTCCTTGACCCTTTCGGTAAGACCTTGGGTGAACTTCAATATGATCCCATGTGGCTTTTGAGATTTGTCTACGTGTATTTTTCCAATGAATTCTAGTGGGATTGAGGTTCAGTCCATTTTACTTCATACATTATGCATTAGTGACCCACCACAGTAACTTGAATATGCCTGTATTTTCCAGTTCTTCATATATCACTTCTTGTTGAAAGTGTCTTTGATTCTTCAGTTCCAGTTTACACTCCATCTCTTGATTCTTAGTTCCAGTTTACTCTATTTCTTAATACTTCAGTTTCAGTTTACACTGTAATCCTTGATTCTTTAGTTCAGGTTAACTTAGCCACTGAAGTATTAGCAGTGAATATTCAGCCACTGAAGTATTAGCAGTGGATATTCAAATTAAATGTTTTGGCATTGCAAAAACTATTTAGCACCCTTTTTGGTTACTGTGTAAGAGTGTTTTCAGATAATATATTCAAGGACTTGGTAGTATTTTTACCTTTACCTTTGTTGGCACAGGAAAGGAATGCAAGAAACGGGTGGCAGAAGTAGGGGAAATGTTAGAGGAGGAGGCCAAGAGAGAAGAAGAAGCCAAAGAAGCAAGGAAAAGACCACCTCCCCCGGCCAAACCCCCTCCTCCTCCCCCGCCAGAAGAGGAGACCCAGTCTCAACCTAGCAGGGAAAGGGACAGGCGAACCACGGAAAAAAATGATTTTGAAAGAAACAGGTTTGTCTTAAGAACAATTTTTAAGACTGTTCTGTCCCAGTAGAGGGTTAGTGCTGTCAGTGCACCTCCCATGGTGCACTATATGCATTAATAAGGGTCTTTGCAGCGTCCCGTCGGCCCCTAGCTGCAACCTCTTTCATTCCTTTTACTGTACCTCCGTTCATATTCTCTTTCTTCCGTCTGACTTTCCACCCTCTCTTAACAATTGTTTCATAGTGCAACTGCGAGGTTTTCTTCCTGTTACACCTTTCAAACCTTCTTACTGTCAATTTTCATTACACCTTTCAAACCTTCTTCCTGTCAATTTCCATTTCAGTGCTGAGTAGGTCCCAGTGCTTGGACTTTGGCGTAAATTCTATATTCTCTTCTATTTTTTCTGCTGTTTTTCTCTGAATACAGATTTCTGTCTTATATCTGACCTTGGCATGTGACAGTACAATTTTTAAGTAACTGCCGTATCCACAGGGATAGGAGTGTTTAGAAAATATTGAATAGTGTATGTTGATTCTTCATACTTTTTTTAATATGTATTTTACTGTTTATTTGAGAGTTTATTTTACTAAGACTTTATATGGTGGGTGATGAATTTTACTGATAATAAACTGCTGACAGATAGAACTTAGAATTCCCCTTTTAATGGCTTGTTGATTATGAAAAGGCCTGGGACAAACATTATAGAAGGTCTTATGTCATTATGACATTCCTGATTAATTGAAATTATCCGTGAGGAAATTTGATGCAAAGTTTATGTTGAACGGGTCTTTGTCATAAAATGCAGTAAAAAGTGAAAAGTTACAAGGGGATATTATTTTCTCCACAGTGTTTGCCTTGCTCACAGATTTTGTAATGAAAAGTGGCTGAAGTTTGAAGAGAAGTTGAGGCTTGGAAAAAGGGTTAATGAGGTTGAATTTTTCCAATATTCAGGAACAGTGATATCTAGTACAGGTTCACTTTAGTTTAAATTTAGTGAAAGACTGAAAAGGCATATCAGACAATGAGCAGGATGAAAAAAATTTGAAATCAAATAAGACTGAAATTGTACATAAAGGTAAGGTTTCTTAAGTTTTGCACGATGTCTTACTGCTGGGACATGAATTATGGGGTGACATTGAAACTATCTGAGAACTTTTTTTTTTTTTGGGGAAGCTTGAAGATGAATATTAGGTATCAGATACCAGGGCACAGTTAGGAATGATACCATAAAGGTAATTACAGAAGTTTCCTTATGTAAATGAGATAATGATGAGATGGAGACGACATGGATGTGACCCTCACGTAACTCATAGGAGAGTAGTACATGATAGTCTTTGGTGAGCTTCTCTGGGTACCAGAGAAGCCCAAATTAGGTCTGGAAGACCCAGACCTACTCAGATGAAAACTGTGAGAGGGAGGTTGGATTTATGAGTGATTTATGAAGTTTAGGCTGTCAAGCCAAGCTCAGGGGCAATTCCAACAATTTAGAGCCTAATACAGTGAAAAGATGGAGTAGGAGTGGTTGGATAGCAGGGTAAAGTGATCTGGAAAATAAAAATGAAGTACAAGGATCTGACGGTGTAACGGGGGAAAAACCCAGCAGTTGTTGGACAGCAAGACTGAAGAAAGGAAGCAGGAAGGAGGTAAAGTAAGAGACCAAAAAGTCAAGAAGTGGATGGAACTTGGAAGGGAGGTTGGAGGTTTGTAAAAGATGAAGCACAGTTGCAGAATTTTGCAGAGGCCCTCTGCCTCACCAGCATTTGAAGCAGTGGTGTTGCTGGTAAATTTAAACAGGCTCACTGTTGATCTCATGGTATGCTCATCTTGTCATTTGCATGATTGATTGGTGTTAGAAGCTTTGTGTGGACTTTCTGAAAACCAGCGAAGATTGTACACTTTATCTTCCGTGTCATAGAATTGGGATGTCTCAGGACTGTAATTTTTAATGCATATGGCATTGTAAATAATGAAACATGGTTAGTTACGGGGAACTTGGATTGTTAGTGCTGTGTTTTATTTTAAGGAATTTTATAATTCCCCCTAAATTTCATAGAATTAATAGTGTCAGTGTAGCTCACACTTGTGGTAGACAAACTAACACTGCCACCATTCTCCAACCTGCAGTAGGTACGAAGAGTCGAGAAAGACTAGCAGCAGCAGCAGCAGCAGTAGCAGCAGTTCAGTTTTTCAACCACCTCCTTCGTCTGCAAATGCGACCATGCCCTCGTCGTTCTACCCAGATCAGCGGCAGCAGCCTTACCAGTACCAGCAGCAGCAGCAGCAAAACTTTCAGGGGTATGAACAATACCATCACCATTACCAAGGGTATCCCTATTCAGGGTTCAGGGGAGGGTAAGTGTTGGCTTTGTTTCTTGTTTATTCAACTGTGTTGATGAAGTGTGTTTTATTTCAGCTGATAACTCAAAACATTCTTTCTAGATTAACTGGTTCATTTTGACTTAAGGTTTGGCTAGTATTTTAGTGAGGATTTGTAGACTTCTGTGTTATAGTATTTTGTATGTGTGTTGTTTATAATTTTTCTTTCGTGCGTGAATTACATGCATGTTATGACAGGCTTCTTTCTGGAATAAGATAAAAAAAATTTAGGTACCTGAAGACTTTTCCTAGAAACCTGTGATAAGTGAAGAAGAGGGTTTCATATACAAGTTAAAAGCTATGCCCAAACTTTCATGCAGTGAAAAGTTTTGGCAGGAACATCCTAGTTGCCACAGTTATTTTGAATGTAGGGTTGTAGTTATAAAAGGTTTTCTTTTAGATTAAACTGACAGTGTACTGATACACTCGACAAACTATCAAGCCATAGAATTTTAGTAATTGGTCGTTGATTATGGACCAAAATTATGGAATGAGCAGTTCAAACTTGCATCTTCTTCATATAGTATTTCAAACTGAAAACAGTCACATTGCTAGATGCTCATAGTGCTGGCCCACATGGTTTCCTCTCAGATATAAAGTGAAATTTGAAACAAGGTGAATTTGCTGGAGTTGGTTCACAAGGGAGGGAACAATGACAAGTAAAAAAGCAGAAAGCATTGCAGTTTGTGGCCAAAGAAAAACCATGCTAATATCTTGGCAGCATCTTTGTATATTGCATTGACTTTAAGTATGTGTAAATTACTATTTTGGCTGCAACTGATTTTACTTCAAATTTTACAAAGTATAATACAGTTGAATCCTATCTAATTGCATAGAGAGTTGTTGAGGTTTGTCATGTTGATAATTTACATCTTTGTTGCCTGAAAGAATTAGGCTGTGATGTTTTTTGATGAAGATTTGTTAACTGTTATTTGCACTAACATTATTTTTGATGGTTTCAGATACCAAGGTGTTGTATCTGGTCACCCTTGGGGCACAGGCAGCACCCCTAGTATGGCTACGCAGGGCTGGGCTTCCCACACCCAGCCTCACGTAGTGCCGCCGTCAAACGACCATCATTCCTCAAACTCCCATCATTCCTGGGACCCCTCCAGGTTTCCCTCAATGGACTATCAAAGAAGTACGCAGAACGAAAGTCCCTTTCAGAACAAGGTTCATTCCGAGTCCAGTGGCAAGTCCAAGTTAGACGAGCGCTTGGAAAAAATGGAGGTCACGGTGAACAGTAAGCCAAAGCCCGAGTCGGAAGAGGAGGAGGACAAGTCGAATTTAGATTTAGATACGAGAATCGCCATGCTTCTCCAGAATAAAGATAGTGGCATGGCACCTCCCTTTCTGGCGTTGGGTTTGGGCAGTGACGAGGACGAGGATAAGAAGGACGTCGTAGTGCCGGAAGAAAAGAAAGTGAAAGACAGACAAAGTACTGCCTCGTCGTCGGGGAGTAGTGGGTCGGACTCGGACTCGTGCACGTCTTCGGATTCTGGAAGTGAGAGTGAGGTTGGGGAGGGTTCCAAAGAGTCTAGTAGTAGTGAAGGGAAGTCGAATTGGTCGTTACTCGAAACGATATTAGAACCGTTGTCAACACCTCCGTCGCCTTTTTTGTCGCAAGAAGTATATTTACAGTGGCACGAAAAAAGTATAGAGTTGAAAAAGGAAGCGCAGAGAAGGGAGAGGGAAGAAAATAGGGAGAGACTAAAAAAGCTCAAGAAAAAGAAGGCAAAAAAGAGAACTAAAGATTCGGAAAAGGAAAAGGATATCAAATCGGAGGTGAAGGAGGAACCAGTGAACGAAGAAAGTCAGGTGAACGGAATAGACGACGATAGAATGAGTTTGTCAAGTTTAAGTTCCACGGAAGACCCCATACTTCATCGAGATGTCCCCATTCCCCCTGCAGGGTCTGGTGTGCCAGGTTCGGGAGCTGCGTACGGGGCTCCTCCCCCAGGGTACAACCAGTACGCGCCCCCTCCTACGTATCCATCGTATTTGCCAGGTGGATATCCAAGTCACGCCATGGCAGCAGAATCTGTTTATTCTTGGCAGCAGCCGCCTGGTTATCCACCAAACTTTGTGTCAGGTTATCCTGGCTATAACCCTGGTTACATGGCACTCCCTGCAGGTTACTCTAACGTGGCCCACCCACCTCCTGGTACTAACATACCAGGTCAGAATCCGTATGCACCTTACTTTGGCCCTGGGTATTCAGCGGTGCAAGATCCCGGTAACTCGACTCATAAGAGTGGGCAGTACCACGATCCTACCATCAAGTAAGTAAACATAGTAATAAGTGTAAACATATTCACAAGTGGCACTTGTGATAACTGTGTTAACCACTGAACTTTGAATTAGCAACATGCAAAGAGTGTGAGTAATTTACAATACTTGACTGAAGTTTCATCGAGATGAAAATTTTACGTTAACTGGAGCTTTACTCACATTGAATACTGTATGACAGGAATTGTATGAACACTATGAGGCAGTAAGAAAGCCATTTTTGTCTGTGTATGCAGTTTAGGCAAAGTAAAAGACAGCTGAATAAAAAGAAGGTGTATATTGAAGTAGGTGTAATGATAGGCATTCAGCAAAGATTTTGCTGTTAGCATATTAGTTTATGTGCAGGTTAGCTACTAAAGCTTCAGACAGTGTCAGAATTCATGCTACATTCCCTCTTCTTTTATCTGAACTACTTTTAGTTACGTGACATAAAAAGAAATCAAGATTCACTTTTAGCTATTGCCCATTAATTTCGCAGTGCAGTGTACCATATTCAGCTGTGGGATTATCAAGAGGAAGTCAGGATTGAAATTTACAGGCTAAATTGTGTTATAAAAATATCCTTATCAAAATATGCGCAGATTATGTGCGAGTGGTGAAACACAGTCGAAAAGCTCGGTTTAAAACACTTGTGCTGTGAATCCTTGATTTAGGGTAAAAAATCAAGCCATATCATTTTCTTTTTTATGAATGCAAGTGAATATAAAGTTTGGCGGGGGGGAATGCATGCGCAAGTTTTGAAACATTTTGGTGTTGTAAGTGCATCCAAGAACTTAGTGGGGGAGTGTATGCTATTTGTAGGTGTACAGTTCCTATTCTTTATACGCTTGATTTGAGGCATTTTTCAGTGTAGGACACAAGAGCTTGGCTGAACTCTGACAGTACAAGAGAAGAGAATTTACTACATTTAAAATGTTTTGAAATTTGCATAATTATAAGTTTGTTTCAACTGAATGCCATCTCTAATCATATATACAGGTCAGCAGTGGTTTTGTCTTCATTCCTGATCATGGTGAAGGCATCAGTCATCACATGATGTTTCAGCCTGGTTGTGGCACTTGACTGCTGAACTCAGGAGCAACTTCATTGTAAACAACCCTGTTAATCAGGTGGTCTACTTGCTGCTGTTTACCACTAACATGGCCATCCGTGCTGATGTGAGGCTCAGGAAAAAGTGACAGTGAACTAGTCAAGTGTATGACACATCTGCTACCAGACCAGCAGTTATGCCACATGTACAGAATGCAAGGCTGTCTCTTGCAGGCTCGTCATCTGCCCTCAGCTCTACAGTAGATTGTAAAGAAAGCCATGCCTTTTTCTCTTCAGTATCGGTCACCTTCACATTGACTAGGATGAGCATGGCAAAGTGGCTTCTCTGGGAGTTACTGCCTTGTCCAACTTGCGGGAATGAGTGTCTGGAGGTATTAGTACCCTACTGACAAAGGGAGTTAAGTTATTGGATGATGTCACCAAGGCCAGATGGTTGGTACTGTCACTCAACTGAGCTTCAGCTTTGTACAATAGAATGATGATTTATCTTTTCACAATTGCACTAGTGAAGAAACGGTTTGTATTGACCAAAGATATGTCCTTCTTGTCTTCTTCAGACATCAAGGATCTTGAGGTCTCTGATGCACTTGGAGCTCTAGGAGAAGTTGACCTTGGTAACCTTGGCAACAATTTTCAACATTGTAGCATGTAATGTCTTCCAAGACAGCAGGGCCTAACTGCTTTGATAATCACTTCTTCTGATGTCTAGGCAGCAAACAGTACCAAGCAGGCCTTTTAGATCATGTCCTTCTATGGCAGCAGTCACCTTTTTGGCTCAGGAAAGCTAGACTGCCAATGGCAGACTCCTGGTAGAAGATGTAGAAGGAAGTGTGATGGCATGCCTCACTGATAGTACTTCTTTGTGGCAGGAGATTGGTGTGGAACTTTGGATACTAAAGGTCATCAAAGTCAGTTATTGACTTTCCCTTGTGTGGTGATGAGCCCTCTGCTTTTGTAACAGCTGGTAGATTTAGACAAAAGGCTGTGGACTCCCAAGAGGTTATAGGCTTTGAGTAGGAAGGGAACATCAACATTGCATGAATAGGAAGGGAACATCAACATTGCAGAAGTTGGTGATTGAGGTGTTGCTGGCTGTAATACCTGGATTTTAGTTATGCCAAATATGACAGGAGGAGGGAGACCAAGATTGTGCAGTAATCCCTTTCAGGATGGAAAGAGTGGAGTCAGTTTTGTAATCCACCAGGAATGGGAACTTTCTAGTGTCTGTGTGTCAGCCTGGCATCACTCGGGAAGTTCAGCCGAACCTTTACATTTGTTGCAGCGTAGACTTACTTGATTTGCCTAAGGCTTCTGAGATAGCTGGAAGACTGGTTGGTGAGGGCATCAACCACAACAGAATTGAAATTACATCTGCCACTACAGTATTCCATATCAACTGGAGAAGTCAGACCTAGGGTCTTCTGTGAGAGCTGCGTACCTGATTGTGGCCATAATCTTTGAAGCACAGTTGGTTTGCCTAACAAGGAACAGGATTAGGTAGTTGATATCTTTGATCTAGAGGGTCCAAATTCTTTAGCCAATTGTTGCAACCATGATGGGACACCTTGGACCTATGGAAACACTGGTTCCAATCAGTCTATTTATAATGTGATCATTTTAACTGCAACCTCCGAAGTCACGACCAGCAGTGACTGCCAGATTACCTAGTTGTATCCTTGAACAGTGTCTTGAAGGACCTGCAGTAATTGTTTAGTAGAACCCTTAGAGGTAGTGTTAATAAATGTATTGAGTCATGGTTTTGGGGTACATTATTGGATCATTGAACTACAGGCCGTGGTGGGGGGCTAGTGCTATCAGTGTGACACACAATGGGGTTAGTGCTATCAGTGCACCTTGTGCGTCCCTTTGGCCCCTAGTTGCAACCCCTTTCATTCCTTTTACTGTACCTCCGTTCATATTTCTTTCTTCCATCTTACTTTCCACCCTCTCTTAACAATTGATTTACAGTGCAACTGCAAGGTTTTCCTCCTGTTACACCTTTCAAACTTTTATACTACCAGTGTCTGTTTCAGCATGGAATGACCTCATTGGTCCCAGTGCTTGGCCTTTGGCCTAAATTCTGTATTCTATTGTATTCTGAAAGACAGATGCTATGTTACATCCTTGGGATGACCTGAGACTCATTAGGCTGGTGTTTAGATGTTCTAAGTCTCCAGGGACAAAAGTTAGTTCTGATGGCTCTCTTTTGGTACTATGTGTTTATTTAATCAACTGTCCATAGTGGCTGACAATCCCTGTAGTATCCAGACCTGAAGGAAACTTCTCAGGTTGCTGCACTTTTACAAATTCTGTAACATTCTAGACACCCATTTTCTTCATAGATATGGTTATCCAGCAAGGCCTGATATATAAAGAAGTTTTGGCGGTAGTCCTAGCCTTCGCAAGGTCTTGCAGTCATTTGACCAGCAACCCCTACCAGGCCAGATGGAGTAAATTATAGAAGTTCCTTTGATGAACATAATGGTTTATATCATAAGTATATATTGTAGTGGGTATCCTGTGAAGATTTATATCAGTTTTGGATAAGTTTCTTGTGAAGCTCGGCTGTAGGTTCGTGTTTTGTTTTTTACTTATACGTACTGTATATATCTTCACAGCTTATTGTAACTTTGTGTATGGGTATTTCGTTGCGTATCTAGTCTGGTTAATCTTACCATAGTAGAGTTTAAAGGCTATAGTTTATAAGCCTTGATTCTTGTTTCTCTTACATAAAAATATTTATCTCGCTTTTCATATTTACTAGTCATCTATATTAACCACAATTTTTATTAGCCTCAGGCATTTTTTAATATTCTTGCCTTTTAATTGTATGTTTTGTATGCTATTCCACAAAGTATTCTAATTACACAAGGTATTTATAACAGAATTTCAGTCAGCGTTGGTATTCGATGTATTGTCTGCTGTCTGACAGCTATGCTGTATGGACCACATTTGTTTTTGTGTTTATTTTTTATTATTAGTCATTTCTTTCATTTCCAGTGCTGTTTTGGATACTGTCATTGAGGAGCTGAAAAATATTCTAAAGAAAGACTTTAACAAAAGAATGATCGAGGCGACGGCTTTTAAAACGTTTGAGTCATGGTGGGATGAGCAGGAGAGAAAGTTCAAGGTAAGCAACTACTTATTTTTCTTTGTGTGTTACACTAATGACTACACAACAAAATATGAGATTGTTATTGAATTAAATTTCAAGATAAAATGGATACATAATGAAATCAAACAACTGGAGGCAGAGTAATTCATGTAGACTGTAAGATTACAGAGCCATTGCTAATCAAGTGTTGTGCATTTCTTACCACTGATTAAAAGCCACCTCAGGTGCTATACAGTAGCCTTATGGCAACACTGGTGATTTTTTCCTGTGAGCAATATATTTATTTAATTTTAAATCATGGTGCTTGAGATTCTCACATGCAGAGCTTTTGGATGTATGGTCATGAAGTAAATTGATGATAATAATTTACAAGTGATATTTCACAGATCTGTGGATTGCAACAACTCATGTTTAGGGCTAGTTTCTAGTGTCATAGCTGCTGTTACATAATAACATTAATAGCTTAGATAGACTTGGATAAATGAAATTTGGTCATTGCAGACCCATTACTCTTACATGAGCCTGTCATCTGTTCCACACAAAAATCCCAGACACTCCCTAAGCATAAGAAAAAAAAAACTCTGAGTAGGCTGGAACATGTTCATGAATTTCTCAGGTCCTTAGTAATTAGCTGCCTCACTTTGTGTCTACAAATGAGTTAATAGCTCAACCATCTTCTCCTGATCGTATTTAGGGGTGTCTTGGATTGCTTTCTTCATGGTACCATTATTTCCATTCTGTCACTTCCTTATTTTCTTTTAGTTATGTACGTCAGTGATTTTATTTACATCAAAGTATTTTTCTTGTAAAATTTTAGTCTAGGTGTTAAGTAATGCTCCAGCTTGTTGGTGGTAATTATTGGTCAGTAACTGTTAGTTTCAGGTTTTGGTGTCTGATTTTGTGTTAATATAACCTAGGATAAGGTTTAGATTGAGTTTCTGTGTATTCAGTTGAGTACTATTTTTGTGCGCTCTTAGTGTTTTTTTCATTTCCAGGGCTTGTGTTTTCATTTTTGCTGGAGTTTCCTTCATTCGTTACCATACAAGCAGAGGTTCACCAGAGATCTAGCACCTCTCTGGTTCTCCCAGCACAGCTGCTTTGCATGCTGCCAGCCCTGCACACTAGTCTGTCCAGCTTGCCAGACCTTTGCACTAGTCTCCTAAAGCTCACAAGGCACGACTCTTTCGCTGTCACTTACCCATCTCCCACATTTAGTGTCTATTTGGTATCTAGTCTTCCTTGTGGCCTCTTCTTGTGTTACTATTGCTATACTGTACATCACCTGATTGTCTCTAGCTGCTCCTGCTAGACTGCTTCCTCCTCAGTCCTCAGTCTCCAGAGGTATTCCGTTTGTCTACTACTCACCCTTACCAGCCACCAGCCCTTTGTCTGCCACTGCTTCAGCCTCCATTGCCAATTCACATCGTAACCTTACTCCTACCAGCATTTGTCATTGTCTTAAGGACTTGAATTCTAGTTCCAGTTTTGCTACTTTGATAGTGAGGCCCTTCAGAAGAGGGTTCTGTGCATCCGTCACCCCCCTGGGCTCCTCTGCCTTTGTGAGGTCCCTATCTTCGTGCAAGGGGTTTCATTTTTCACCAGCAACTTGGCTGTATTGTGCCTAAGTTACCCTTAAAGCATGTGAAAGGTTTTGTTGAACCAATTAAATCTTTTTAATGCAGAATTGTTTTTTGACAGAGCCCTTTTAATTTTTAACTTGTCCCTCTTCACTGTTTTGGGGCTGCTTCCGCAGACGCACTTGAAGTGGGGCTTGTTACTGCTGTGGACCTGTGTAGACTTCAGCACATTTTATCAGTGTGCTTTGGAATAATTATCATTTCAGCCAAAGAAGTTTGGGATTATTAGGGTGAGCCCATGAAAGGCTAATGAAAAATTAATAGGTTTGGATGAAGAGTCAATTTTTTATTGTAAAAAGTTTAATGCTTAGATTTTGAAAACTGATATTTGTGCAAAGTGTGCAGATCTTTATCTGCACACTTTGTAAATTTTTATTCAGATCTTTTAAAGGTATTCTAGCTTTCCAGGTGCTCTCTTGCATTTGTTTTAAAATTGTACACTAGTGAGGCATTCAATGTTAATGGAGTACAGTATTGCCTTATCATTTTCAGGCTCAGTGTGTCACCAGCAAGAGTGATGATGTTCCTGGTGGTCCTCAGTCGCGTATTGACAAAATTAATAGTTTATTAGAAAATCAAGAGGGATTTGGGCTGGATTCTCTAGGTTCGCTTGCCTCCTTTGGCCTCGGATTTAGAGCTGCCATGCCCAAAATGCCATCGTTTAGAAAGATAGTAAGTACAGTAGGATCAACGTGTTTCTGAAAATAATTGATGCAAGATATCCAGTGGTAAATATTGGACGCCTTCTTTAATTTTGATGCAGCATAATTTATTTAACATAATGATTCTCATAATTTTTTCTCACCTTGTAGAGAAAAATCAAACCACCGTCACCACCTTGTATGGACGAGGATAGCCGAGGAGATCACTCCGAAGAAGAAGGGACGAAGCCCGTACAAACTAAAACGGTCGAGTCTTCTGATTCTGACTCGGGTCCAGAAGATATTGCGCCACCTAGGAAGAGCAAACCTTCTTCCACCGTCAAAAGAAAACCCAAATGGTCGTCAGATGAGTCTGGTATGTAGGAAATTAGAAACGCTGATGGTTTTTGCCATTATTGTTGTCATTTTTGTGATGGACACAACCATTCCATGCTTGAATCCACCTTGTGTATGGTTGATGTTGAAAGGTATTGCGTGAATTTATACTTTTAATTAATTGTAGTGTAGGAGCCCAGAAGTCTTGATGTTATTAGTGTTTGATTGTAGCTGATATATTATGACATGAATAGTGGTAGAGTAAAACTTTGGAAGCTGTGAAAATGATCTGTAGACTCAGGCCCAGCTCCATGATTTTGTTATAAAATACGCTTGAGACCCCTAAGCCCCATTGCTAAACACTCTTAGGCCTCAACCAAAGTAACTGCCTGGTTGAAAGTGATAAATGGGACTGGCTGGAAGGTAAACAACAAAAGGCAATGAATGTGTATAATTTTCCTAGATTATACGGTAGTAGAATGTTAATGTGTAGGTGAACTGCCACATATAGCAGACTCTTTTTGCAAATTGCAGGGGCGGGAAGCGAGCATTCGTCTGATGAAGATGAGGAGAAAGATGAATCATCATCTTCTTCCTCAAGTTCCGATTCTGATGAGGCCGAGTCTTCAACGTCGTCGTCTGAAGGCGAAGAAGAGGATGACATCCCTGAGGAGCTCAAGGTGAGTGAACGCTGCCATAGCAGAGTCTTTTGTTGTACAGTTTCATGTAAATTTTTATGTAATTTTGTTGTATTACTGCATATATGAAAATACAGCTCTTTGGAATGCAACACTTACATATTGATCCTCAACTTGTTTGGTTAAACCCACGTTATAATAATCCTGCCCTGTAGGCATTACTTAAGGGTCTTTGCGGCGCTTCTTTGTCCCCTAGTTGCAACCTCTCATTTCTTTTACTGTACCTCAGTTCTTATTCTCTTTCTTCCATCTGACTTTCCAACCCTTTTAAAACTTTTATTCCCAGTGCAACTGCAAGATTTGCCTCCTGTACCACCTTTAAAACCTTACTGTCAGTTTTCCTTTCAGCGATGAATGACCTCATAGGTCCCAGCACTTGGCCTTTGGGCTAAATTCTATATTTTATTCTGTTCTATAATAATTCTTTTTAACGATGACCCCTCCAGGAGTTACGGCGAATGGAGGCAGAGTTTGATGCCCACATCAAGTCGACGTTGGCGTCTGCGATGCGAACTCCAGAACGCGATCGTTCCCCTACACCGATACCTGAACTGCCAGAGGAGATGGCTGAGGCATGGATGGATGACACACCAATATCTGCGGCTCCCAGTGTACCCAAGACTAAGGTTGGTGAAGATAAATTCTTATCCAATAAATATATTTTGTTTAAATGCAAGTTTGTGTGGTGTGTATAAGAACAATTTTTTCATGTAAATAGGTACCAGTACTTGTGTATTTGTTGATTGCATATTTATCCAAATAATTTCTCTCTCTCTCTCTCTCTCTCTCTCTCTCTCTCTCTCTCTCTCTCTCTCTCTCTCTCTCTCTCTCTCTCTCTCTCTCTCTCTCTCTCTCTCTCTGGGAGATCACAAGGAATGTTAGATGGAAATAATGAAATCTTGAGAAGTAATATTAACCAATTTTATGTGTACCATAAAGACTTCTAGTCAGATATGTAGTTGAACTTTTAAGAATAGTCAGGTTTGTAGTTGAACTTTTAAGAATGGTGGGAGATTGAATCAGGTCTAAATTCAGATTTTCTTGCCTGATCATGTTGCTTTGATAGATCAAATTGACCTGTGTGAAGTGAATATGTATGACTGCTTCAGGGATTTTTAGCTTTTTACGAACTTTTGGTAATAATCTCTACTGTTTTATGCAGTTTATTGTAAAGTTTAATATATTTACTAGCCTTTTAACTAGTTCTCCTTCAAATTCTAGGTATTAAGTGTGACCTAAAGTCATGTCTGTATGTGTACACTCTCTTCTTTTGCCATGATATTTCCGACACAGCTTCAACAAGATTCATTACTTTTTTTTCAGGAATCAACACCTCCAAAGAAGAAGTCTCCCACACCAACCAAGTCTAAAAGACCCTAAAAAGAAAGATACCCCACCCACGAAAACACCCATCAAGCCTCCAAGTGTCACCCCTACTCCTACACCCAAGAAAGAGAAACCCCAGAAGCCCAAAGAACCAAGAAAGGATGTGGTCAAGGCCGCTATTGAAAAGCTACAACCACCAGTTGTGTCTCATAGCATTGACTCTGAGGTGAGTAGTATTGTGGATTGCTCTTCGCTGATGGTTACCACATGGTTATCAGCGGTGGTTGTCGTGCGAGGGAGAGCTAACCCAGAGATGGGTGAGCTACTGGCTCAGTCAGGGTGGACTTTCATGTTGATTGTGTGACGAAGATTTAGATGTAACCCTGTCATCTCTCCCAGTGTGATTAATTTTCACATGAGTTGAACGTTTCTTTCAATTCCGTGTATTGTTTACCCAGGGTATCTGCATAGTGATTAAAGCCATTGTTTAATGGTTGATTGTAACTGCTGGAATATTTCTTGAATCCCAACCACTTGGGTCATGGTGAAATATTGCCATAGACTGTCTGACATTAGACCTATAAGAGCAGGAATTTTGATGGAATCAGTTCTTTCAGCAGAGTGGATACGGGTAGAAGTCTTCAAAAAAAAAGTGTAGGGCAGAGTAGGATTATCATGAACCAGAAAATTAATTTTGCTCCTGCTGATGACATTTGTTTTCACTTCAGACTGATACTGCTGATGAAAAGAGCGATCTGGAGGATGGTTTAGGAGAATCCACAGAAGCAGCAGAAGCACTCATGGCTCTTGCTGGTGCTGATGTGAACGGAAGGGCAAGATCAACGTCGTCGTCATCAACTACCTCATCTTCTTCCTCGAGCTCTGCATCAGGGTCTACGGGAGAGGAAATTAGATCCCCTGTCCTCATGGAGCATAGTTACTGCTTGCCATGGGCTCCCAAGGATGGACCGGCATCATTCCTTCCTCCAGGTATGGGTTCCTTCCTTTCGATGGGTTTTATTCAAGCGTGTTTGACATGTAGTGGAATGCAGGAATTGGCTTTTCTGTTGTGTGTGTTTATTCATTAGTGCCACTAAGAGTTGCTTGATAAGTCATTCCTGTATAGATCTTTTGTGTAGAAAAAAATTGAATACATGGACTTCAAGGTCTGCTTCTTGATTTGGCATTGTTGTGTTTGGGTAAATATGGAAACTTTCAGGTTTTAGTTAGTAAAAACACTCACTCAGTCACTCCAAGTGGCTATAAAATCTATAAATCAGTCAATCAATCTTGGGACTCTTGTTGACCCATGGCCACTTGCACCAGACCTCTCCACGTTCCCTGTTTAGTGCTGTATCTCTCCAGTTATTGTCAGGATCCTCCATTCTCTTCAGTCTCTCTTTAGGCATTCTGCTCTCTTCCATTCTAGGCCACATGCCCTGCCCAACTTATCTTCTGTGATCTTACATAGACAGTAATTAGTGGTTGTGTGGTTAAATCTCTTATTTCTTCATCATGTCTTCTCCAAACACCATTTATGTCATAAAAGGGACCTGTTATTCTAAAAAAATAGTTCATATCAGCTTTCTAGGATTTTACTCCTTCAAGAGTATTTTGATTGCAGCATAGCCAAAAGGTAGGCATCTTGACTTGCAGTTATTCAAAGAACACTGCCGGGAGGAGAAAACTAAATCCTTATGCAAAATTATTAAAAAATAGAATGGAAGTATTTTATAATCTAAGCATCTTTTAGAACTGGTCAGTAGATAAGGTTACTTAAAATACTCCAAAGTAAGTGTATCTAATATTGATCAAGATAGTCGTGGGTATAGAACGGTTAGTGACCAGACAAATGCAATTTCTTGTGTTCTTTCTGTGTTTGTTTAAGGGAGAAGGAGTTGGTTTGTGCATGGTCTGTCTGAAGTTTTGAAATGCAGTGGTACAGTATTGAGAATTGGTCTTTCTGGCTTGCAAAAAGTGCTGTAGTTCTTTTTATCATCATATTTAACTTCAAAAGTTTTCTGAAACGATAGAACTGATAACTTTTTTGACTTCTCTTATTAATATGAAACCATAAGAAGTGTTTATATATTTATTTATTATATAGTTCCTTTTATTCAGTCGGCAAACATTTAAAATGGAGAGCACTCGTTGAACACTTGTTGTGGTGCTGATTATGAAAGTGTTTGGGCCTCGACATTACTTGTTAATGACTTTTGACATATTGTGTTCCCACGTATATTGAGCTTCTAAGATAGTCGTGATGTTGGATTGTTCCTGAAATGACACAGAAATGTTACCGTGACCTTAACTTTTGCAGATGAAGCATCGAAGAAGAGCAACAAAATTGTTGTTGGTGGTTCAGACCACGATTACACCAGAGCAAGAACCCCGCCTAAAGAAGACAAGGCGAAAGCGGCTAAGATTACCACCAAGGTCCCTACTCCCAAGCCCCGTGGCAAGGAGAACAGAGGCCTCCAAATCAAGAAAGAGATGGAGGATAAGAAAAAGTCATTACCAACCATCTCAGCGAAGCCCGCTGCTCTGGCATCCTTCAGACCACGTAATCAAATCGAAGAGTATAATGTCCTGTATTCGTTTCTTATTAAAGGTGAGATCTTTTGTTGTTTCCTGTGTCTTAAGCTTTTTATGTGAATTGTTTTGAGTTACTACTGTTGCACTATTATTGTTGGGAAAAGGAATAAATTCATCACAGATTCTCTGGAGGAAAAGCATTATTTGGAGACATATTTTATATTTCATTTATAACTTTTTATATTTTCTACATATGGTATCTTGTGAAATGCCTTCAAGAATTGAATATGTCTTTGTTGAATAGATTATTCAAAATAATGAAGTTGCAGCATGGCACGCACCAACCTAAGACATCTTTTTGGTTTTAAAGGTATTGACTTGGAAGACATCGAACTCCTCAAAAGAAGTTACGAAAGCATGTTGGCGGATGACACGCAGTCCTATTGGCTGAATGACACCCATTGGGTTGACCACCCTCCAACGGATATCCCTGCCCCACCAAAGAAAAAACGGAGAATTGATGATCCACCCATCCACAAGTCCGGCTGTGCTAGGACAGAAGGGATCTACAAGGTCGATTCCAAACAAAAACAGAAACACAAAGTAAGGTTTCAAGGATCTTTTGTTACTAACCTGAATGTCCTAGGTCATAGACTTCTTGGGGTCATTTTCTGGAAAAATAATACAAAGTTACGGACAGTTTGGTTAAGATTTTTTTTATTTTTCACAATAACTCGCGTGAAGGGTATTATGTTCAAAATTAGTACCAACCTTGTTTACATTCAGATCAAAACTTTCGAACCTTTAGCGAAGCTCAGTCACCAGACTGTGTTTTTTTAGTGATAACTTCTCTTTCATTCATGGTATTATCTTTTATTTTTATTGGTAATTTCATCATCTTTCAGGTTTTTTCTATTTTTCTTGACACTTACACATACATGATATTGTGCTTAGATTTGGTATTATGTTTCAGCTGTAGCCCAGCTCTTTTTGACCATGACCTCAAGGTCAGGTGGCTAGGTTCCATATCACAGTTATCGAGGATTTCTGATTTAGGTATAACTTCAGTCTCTCAGAGGTGTTAGAAGCAGTCTAGGTGCTAACTCCTCAACCTATTTGACCTTACTGATTGGCTGTTTTATGAATTAGGGCAAATCTGTGGGTAATAAGTTTCTGTTGCAATGAATATTTCTTCATAATGATCCATTATAGTATTTTGCAGTGTGTGTGAAGAGAAACAAATATTTTTTTTTATCCCACAGAGCACTTTCATCATTATTTTTGCCTGTGCAAGCTTTTATCAATCATTCCGCACCCCCTCTCTGGCTGATCTTGCATTTTTTAAATGACCTAGGGTTTCTTGCCAAAGAAGACAATGAAATCCTAAGAAATTCATGTTAACTTGCGTAATTCCTACTTACAGTTCTCTTTACTATCTTGGTGCAGAGTTTACTTGCATGTTGTAGAACACACTCTTTTTAGTATACTTCTCAGCTCATTCTCATCTCAATCAGAAGTGGTGTTAACTCCTTGAAAACAGTTCCCTTTTCAGTTGACTCAGTGCTATTTTATGTCCTACACTCATAATACACTACCAGTGTGCAGTATTTGTAATGTAGTATATCCATAATTCTTGAATGTACCCAGTGTTCATGATCACTCACTTTACTTAGATGGTAAAATAAGTGAAAGTATCGAGTCTAAATTTTTCATGAAGGCCATTATTGGACTTGAAATGTAATTAGTATCTAATTTCTGGTAAAAATATTTTTGTAGAATTTGATCATTCAGGTTAGACATAGAAGAACTTTTAAGAGTTTTGAGTGATGAGTTTTAATGGTTTGCAGGCTTTTGGCTGTTGATTGCTCCATCTCGTTGGATATTTTTCTCCATAGGCCTCCAACTTCTTTAACTCTACCGTGCTCTGATTTTCACCTTAGATGAGTAAAATCCTTTGGAAGAACCCTATGGTTGTTCAGAAATGTGACTCGGTGGATTTGTTACTCGTGTTTGTTGGTAGCCCTTCTTATAGACATTGTTTTGTTTTATCTTTCAGTTTACATTCCACCAAGACAGTGCAGCTCGAGCAGCAGAAGAACCTCAGCAGCAGAGCTTGGCAGTCCTCGAATCAAGCAAAGCTAAGCTCACGCAGATGGCTGTTAGCAGAGAGGTGCGCTCGTTCCAGAGGAGGCTGCTCACTGCCTTTGGCAATGAGACAGACTCAGATTTGCTCAAGTTCAATCAGCTCAAAGTGAGTCGCCGTCATTTGCTGTGTATCACCTTCTCATTCTCATTTGTTTAAGAAGTTCTTATTGTTATTCATAATTTTGTAGCACTTCCTTTTCACTAACATACAACAGTTTCACATCCTTCCGTTTTGTTTTTCCAGTTCCGTAAAAAACTACTGCGATTTGGCAAGTCCAGAATCCACGACTGGGGCTTGTTTGCAATGGAAGCAATTGGATCTGATGAAATGGTCATCGAATACGTGGGCCAGAGTATTCGTCCTATTATTGCGGATCTCAGAGAAATCCAGTATGAAAAGATTGGCATTGGGTCTTCTTACCTGTTCCGTATAGACATGGATAGCATTATTGATGCAACAAAATGCGGTAATCTTGCTCGTTTCATCAATCATTCTTGCAATGTAAGTATTAGCTTGCAAGCTGCCACGTGTGTATTCTTGTATCTCAGCTTTCACTGTGCAGAGATAGGGAATGAATTTGTTACTTAATCACTGTATGTGTCTGAAATACTCTGTTGACACTGGGTATTTACATTAAATCATGCTTGATAAACTAATGGAATCTTTTTGACTCATGAAGTTGTTTTGCAGTTTAAAATTTTAGTGTTCACTTATAAAATTTACTGAATAGTGATTTCACTATGTAGTTCAGTGGAGTCATTTAAAAATTTATGGGGAATCATTGTATTTTATTCTCCAGCTTATTGATAATCAGTGTGATTGATTAGGAATTGTTACAATTGTCAGAAGCAGGTAAGACTATTAAACCAATTTTCTAAGTTGTGCTTTTTGGGGGAGTACAGCTTTTTTATGTGCCACTGAGATTGTGGAATGCATGGCCTGGCATAAGAAATAATCAACTGATATATCCCCGTAAGATTCTAATTTTTATGTGCTAAAACTAATGTTGAGTATATTAATTTTTCACTTCACTTGTTTGCTCCTTGTTCTGCTAATATAGTAACGACGTGCTGCGGTCCCATGGAATGGCTTGTTGAAAAATAAAGAAATAATGTAAGATTATGAAGTTAATAACAATAAGAGCATAGAAAGCCAAAGTGTAAATAATTCATGTAAAAAAACATCAAGCTGTCAGATACACAAGGTGAAGGTGAAGTAGGCATAATGCTATGAACATCTGAAGACCAGGACTTAGGACCTGGTGGTGGCTTGATGCTTTTGTTTCAGTGTAAATCAGATACAAAATCATTTCTGTACAGTAACAGTAATTTGACTGATTCAGACAAAATTTTTACTTTCGTGTAACAGCACATTTTGTATATCATGATACCCTTGTATGTTTGATGTAGAAAAGTAACGTCATTTCAACAGAATGTTACAAATTTTCAATGTCGGGACGTATAATTCGCTGTTAAACATTGTGTGGCAGAACAGAAATACAGAGTTGAATGAATACGTATCAAGAAAGCAGTTGTTTGAGAGATCCCTGGATAGCCATCCTTGTTGATTTCCTTTTACATATTTAGGTGCAGTAGCTTTTCCTCCTGGGTGCTGATAGGTATTACAAAATTGCATTACAGCAAACTTGTAGAATGTCCTTTCTTCACTGTGCCCCGTGGGGAGTACCACTCGCTGTGCCTTGTGTGGCACATTTGGTGATTTCTTCCATTTACTCTCATCTGTTCCCTTTGGTCTGTTCTTACTAAGCTGTCCAACTTCTTCAACTTTACTGTGTTGTAATTTTCAGCTTTCATTCAAGAACAAATCTGTTTGGCGAGCCCATGAGTATAGTAATGGGACTCGGTTGTCTCAATCTGATTCGTGATAAAATTGTTATGCATACAGAATGTCATGGGTAAGAGTAATAAAAGTGTGTGCTGTACGTGTCTTGAAATTTATCTTTGTATGAAGATACAGGATGCCCATGGAAATTAAACAAAGGCGAATATCATTGTTATATTGTGGACAGTTCAGTGTCCTTCGTTATTCCACTGTATATGTGTTCCAGTCATTCTGATATGGCTTCATAGAGGTTGGACCACAGTATAAACTATTTATATTTTCGTTTTCATTTCAGCCAAACTGCTATGCAAAGATCATCACTGTTGAGACTCAGAAGAAGATAGTCATCTACTCCAAACAGCCGATTGCGTGTGGCGAAGAAATTACTTACGATTATAAGTTCCCGATCGAAGAGGAGAAGATAGTATGTTTGTGTGGAGCTGCACAGTGCAAAGGCACACTTAATTAAGCAGTGAGGGTACTGTAGATTTCAGGAACTGAAGAGCTGGAAGAAAAATATATATCCCAAAATAGTTTACTTCATTTGGAGGTACAAGTATCATTTTGCTTTGGTTATTGATCTGCAGTGTGGCAGCTGCACTGGTCACTGAGCTGTTCTGTATCACTATTTGCGTCCTGTCATTTATCAGATTATTGTAGGAATGCCTTTCGATTATTAGTTATGTGGAAGGTAGTCTTGACATGTTGGGCACAAGCAAAGGTCTGTAGTTTCAGAGCTAATGGGATTTCAGCACAGTACTTTGTGCTATATTTACCGTACAGACGTTACCTTGAACCGAGAGAAGTGTTGGAAATGACGAAGATTAGCGATGATCCTTGCAGTACGTATTTTTTTTACTGAAGGACTTGTCTGTTGCTATATTAGACAGTACAAATTCTTACTTGGAAAATGATATTTCAAGTATGAACTGTCATCTTCATTTGATGACTTTACTTCATGACTACTTTTCTTGTAGGCAATCCTGTCCATGTACATTGTCTGTAAATGGAATTCTCAGGTGAGGGTGAGCATTCAGTTTTTCATCGTATGTGTATTAAATGACGTAAGGAGATAAGCCAAGGTTTTTTTCTTATATTCTCTATTTACAGTGTTGAGAGGAGACTTGAGTTGATGTGTAGGTTTTTTAATGATTATTTTGGAGAGCTGCAGAAAATGTTGAGGGATTTAGACAGACATAAGTAATTGGTGGGTGGTAGTGTTATAAATGTACACAACATTTTCAGTTATTACCACAAGAAAATTCCACTTTGCTGATGGACTAACTGGCCATGTACAAGCTTACAAGAGGTGAGCTTTGTAAATCTTGAGTGATCATTTCATTTCTGCCTGTGCTTAGCATGTAATCAAAATATTCACTCGTGTTGCTATGGTCACGGTTATTAAAATATATAAATCTTTTGCCCAAAGAATATACAAGAAATTTCAATTTTTTTTATCTTTTTAGATATACATATAAATATTTTGCCATGAGAATATTTGCAAACTTATTCTTTTTCCGATTGATTTAGAGTTGGTATTTAGCTTTCTCCCAACTCTAATTTCTCAACAGTGTATTTTGAAAAATGCTCTGCGCTTTGTTTGTTGTTTGGGTAACACTAGGAGTGTTATTCCATGTTCAGGAATTCAATTTCTCTAACTCAGTCATTAATTGAGGGAAAAACAAGGTTTAAAGCAGCTTTTCCAAGAGCGGTGTTTTATTTGTCGTTGTAGTCATGCCGTATGATTTGACAGTTATTCAAGCACTCTTTAAGAAGTTTCTTTGAAAAAGATTGCTATATAGTTAGCCTTACCGTAGGAGGCATACGCTGTACTCACTTTCTACCTAACAACTTAGATTAGTGTGTTGTATCTTAGGGAAACGTGCATTTTTTCCTAGAGGAGATTTGTAACACCATTTTAAAATGAGATTTTAACTCAGAACCCTGTGTCTAGTTAATTTATTAAGCTCAGAGAAATATATATATTATTTAAATGTCATTCACGAAAACTGTGTGCATGTGTGAATTGATTCTGAAAGAAAGCAGAATGCATCGTCTGTATATCACTGCAGCAACGTTAAGTATCGAACTATCATGAATCATTTACTTTCTGTTGTATATTTTTGAAGTAGTCACATCATTTAATGGCAGCTTTTAAATTGTCACGTAAGCCAGAACTGAGATTGTTGCTGCTATTGCTGTGAGTGTACTTCCCCAAGTCCTAGTGACGCCTGGTGCAGTGTGGACATGTTGTGCATTTGTCAAGTCCAGGGTCACGAAGCTGTTATGTATTGAGAATAGCAGGTTTGGCAATGAAAAAGTCAGTTATCTCAGTTTCAGTAAAAAAAATTTCCAACAGTAAGTAGGTAGTCTATAGAGTTGTGGACCCATGGAAGCAACCACACATCCAGCATGAAAGGTCAGTTATGTATTAGAACCAGCGATCTCTTTCATGTTTGGTAATGTTAGTGTGTGATTGAAGAAAAAACTAATAAAAAAAAAGCTATTAAAAGTTAGGAGTAAAAGCCTTCATATTTTATAAAACCCCTTAAAAACATCATGTACTTCATTATTTAAGTTTGAAAGGTGTCTTTGAATGCATCTGTTTGTGAAAGGAAAATTTTATCATGGCTGATAACTCCTTGTCACATCTTCATTTAGTGTTGCAAATCGAATAACATATGGCAGGTCTGTTGATTAGATTTTTTGGTCAGTTTTTGGGTTTGGTTTATAACTTGAGAGAGAGAGAGAGACCTACAAAACAGCTGCACTTTTCTTTCAACATGTGAGTGTTAAAACAGGTTTCTAACATCTTTTTTGACCTGGTTTTCTTTACCTTATTTTTCATTAGTTTTGAAAAGTCGGTTTTAATTGTGATATATTAGATGTTTTTGTGGTAAATAAGGTTTTTGTTCTGGCAGTTAGTGTTGGGTCATTTCAGAGATTCCATTATCGGCATTCTAGCTAATACATATTGCAGTATCATGTTGATAAGTGGAAAGTCCTTTGTAGGAAGGTTCATTTGTGCTGTGGGACTTTCTTCTCGTAAGACCGTTAAGTTAGGGTGACAAAGTTTTTTCAGTCATAGCTAGGCTATTGTACACTTACTGGGGTTACAAGAACACTTGTAATTTTATTCTTCTTTTTTATCTAAAGCTAACTGAATATTTGGTTATTTTGGGATGGTGATTCGAAAGTTTATAAACAGAGTTTCTTATCACCTTATAAATTTAAAAACTTACAAATTTCCAATTCTTCCGAGAAAACCATGATAGTGATTGCCTGTGTTTATATCACCTGACTGCAGTATATCTCGTAAACTGCAGTGATCAGGTCTAGTATTCCACCAGTGATATTTTTTTAATTGGCATTATTTATAGTTTCACAATAGTTTTCCTTTTTTTATTCTACTGTTCATTCCTGCTAATATAACACTAGTAACCACATATGGTATTAGGGAACTTCGTACAAGCTTGTGTATACCATGCCGTAATGTACTTTTTCGAATGCACTTTTGGAGTCTTGAAATGGACATTTGTTCGTATGCCTGTATTTATGTGTGCGTATGTTTTAATTTCATTTGTATGATGTAACTCCTTCATTGTATTTTCTCAAAATCGGTGGTATTTGTGAAAGTTTCAAGTCAAAACCAAGTAAAAAAAAAATTAACAATACTAGAGTATATATTATATTCTAATACATTAGGTTTTTGATAAGTGTATGGCATCTGTGGTAACCTTGTTATATATATGGTAACTCAGTGGAGTTGTGTGACTGTAGCGTTTACAGAAAATGTCCTGCTTACATTTATGTGGGCTTAAAACTTAACAAGACTGCCAAGTTGCATATTGACACTTGTAGGGCTGCCTAAGAGGAATTCTTTTAAATAAGAATGGGAAATGGTGAAGAAATTGAACAGCTGAGTTGGAAAACACCAAATTAATAAATAAAAGGGATCAGGCAGAAAGCAGCACTGATGGGGGCGGGGGGGCCATAGGGTTGTTGCCAGTATCCTTACGTACGTACGTTCTTTTGTCCACTAGAATGGATTATTTCCTTGATTTGCAAGTGACCTAGTCAAGTTTTTAATTTATAGTTTATCCTTCTTGGATTAGGAGATGGGTCAAAGATTGTCTCATTCGTGTTTGCTACCAAAATGAAGTTTTGTTGGCATTGCAGCTGGTCTTTGTCCTGATACTGTACGGCTTTCAGAAACTTTCTATGATTGTCTCAATGCATTTTTGACATGAATCTCAGCATTTCATAATCACTTTTTTTTTATCCTTATTTTCTTTTCTTAGTAACCTTGTCACAAAGAATTTCCAATGTTTTTTAAGATTAGGGCTGTTATTTACCAAATAATCTATGTTCTACATTTTCAATTCCAATCCAATGTTTCTTAAGATTAGAAAGTTCTACATTTTCAATCCCCTCTGCGTTGCTTTTTGCACTTAAAAGGCTTTCAATCCACCCCTTTGGTCTCATCTTGCGCTGTCCATCTTCAGCTTGTACATCATACAAACTTTTAACTGTCATTGGCCAAGCCTTCTGACATTCTAGGAATGAGCCTGTGTTGTCATTAAATGAATTATAACAATGTAACTGTCTTCCTTTAAGGCCTGCATTCTCACACACTGCTGCTCCTTTTCTTCACAATTGGCACATTGAAAATCCTGTGCTTCACTTAAAGTTTTCAGTCGTGAGGATCTCATTACACCATCTGTTCCATTCAGTACATTGTATTGCATTCACATCTGCCTCCCCCCATAGCAACCACACAGCCACATTCCCAACTAAATTTTTCTTGTTTGCTTACTGTCCTGTCACCAAATCTTGGTTTTGCTTACCCTTATTTTTTTTCTCCCATTTTCTCCATTCTATTCTTCCATTTCAACTAACACTTCCTCAAATTTGTTATTAAAACTAACACTTCCTCACATTTTGTTATTAAATGTTGAAATATGTTATGTATGAAAAGTCTGTGGTATGGGATAGCTTAAAATCATGGGGCGCAGCCAGATCATTGGTTTCAAGTTGCTACTCATTATTTTCCTCTCGTAGCTTGGGATATTTACCATTTTTTGTATTGTATTCTTGGAAATTTATCATAAACTTTCTTTGGTAGAGTTGATTCCATGTGCTCAAGGTGTAGTGTGAGGGATTTGCATTTACAGTGTATTTTAACAACGTCGGTCATCAGCTTAGTAGTAAACGAAGAAACAGTAGATGTCAGTGACGTTCCAGGTGATGTAGACATTGATCGTTACTATCCTAGCTTTGGCTGTCAAGGAAATGATTACTTCTCTTTGTAACTCTGCTGTGGTTTTGTGTGCAAGTGTTTTTAAAGTGTCCATCCTTATATAACTGGGTATCAGAAAGAATGAATGAGAGTTCAAATACTTGATAAAATGTGAACAGTAATTTGATAATGTAAATACAAACATGGAAGGTGGAAATGGGTCACTTAAGCCTTGGGAAGAAAGTGGTTAGAATTGAGCCGTGTTAATGTAAATATTCTTCAGCCAAGTGTAAATAAAGTTTTAAAAGGGCATGAATATTTGAAAGATGAACATTTTACAGTAAAACACAAATGGAATCAAGTTCTATAATAACAAACGTACTGTAGTAGAAAAGTTGTTTAGGGAGAACAGACGCCTAAAAGCAAACGAAGTCGTAATATGTAAAGCATACATTACTTTAAAATAAATTCACAACTGGGGAGTTTTCTCAAGACCAGTAAAAAAAAAAAAAGCCTAATAATTTTTGTGACTCAGTAACCAACATATTTTATTCTTCCATATTGAACTTTCCGTCTGTGTAACTTTTCTGGAGATGAAGGGATTAGCTGCTGGGACACAGCACAATATACAATTTGATAGCTGTATGTAAATTATGGTTGCTTATGTGTAGCACTCATGAAATTCAAATTTTCTAGTATTGTTGGATTACATCTGGTAAATATTTCAAAGATCTAAGTTTGTTTCTGACATTTTACTTAAATTACATTGAGTGGTTGTTGAAATGATTCTGGCTTTTAATTACTATAGACAGTAACTGTAATGTGCAGTGTTGAATGTGTGTAAAACATCTTTCCATGCTGTTACGGAAATTCGAAGCAAAATCATATTCACCATTTAGGTGAGTATCTTATTTGTGTGTTAGTAAACAATAAAGATGGACTAGAGAATAGAATGTTATGGTAAATATCTTCCATCAATATTACATATTGGGAAAAGTTAATCATTCATGACATATGCATTCTGTTTTCCAAGTTTTTTTTTTTCTCTCCTGTGTAACCCCATGTACTGTATGGAGACTTGACTGCTGATGTACAGAGCATACCTGAGAAACACATTTGTTACTAATGCTTGCTTGACGCAGGCAATTACACTTATATAAAGGGTCCCAAAACCTAAACAAGATGCAAGTAATGATACAGTAGGCAGTTTCTGACTGTTGTTGTGTCACGAAATTCTCCCTGTCTCCCGTTTACATTTGACTAAAATCATCCAGTTTCATCTCTTGCAAATGTTTTGTATATGTAAATGTATATACTCTCATAACAAATTGACATTTTTATGGACATTTTTTATTGCTAAGAAAATGTTGATAATGTAGACCATTCATACGAGTGCCACAGAGTCTTTAAGTTAATAGGTGACCTTTATGTTCCTTGTATCCACAGTTGTATATAGATCATTCTCTTTGACATTTTGTTCGTCAAAGTTTATTTCAATATTTTTGATGCCTCAACAAGCATATTTATACATAAATGTATATAATGTGTTCTTCATACTGAAGATTTTCCTACTGCATTGGTCTCAAATGTGATAGTCTGTTCCAGATTTTATAGACTAATGCTTTATTCATGTATTTTGGTTATAACATTATTGAAAATGTGTGTGTTATTCATTGTGGCATTAATGGGTGATGCAGTAAGTGTACATAACGAGACCTACTTTTATAGGTGAAATTTCCCAGCCCTAGGGGCTCTAAGCAAGTGAGTTACCTAGTCCCTCGTCCTAATAATATCTGTAGTGGGTGACTGGCAAGTCCTTTGCAGAAAGTATTACGAAATAGATCTGTCAGAAGGGACTTCCACCACCACCCCAGAAAACTTTTAGTGCATTGCTTCAGTACTATGAGGGACTTGAAAATAAGGAATGGACTTTTTTTTTTCATGTTTAGCTGTAAAGTGTTCATGAAGAGAAATGTTTAAAGGCTTTGTTTGAACACATGTAATCCAGGTTTACATGAGAAACTACCCGGTCAGGCAGTTTATGGAAATGCAAGTTTGTGCAAAGGTTTGAGATATAACAGTTGCTTTGCCTCCTTAAGTCATTCAGATATAGCGTAGGTGTAATTGAAGTGAACCGTTCAGACAGAGTCTTGTGTTTTTCCCAGTGTTTTCCCAGCAGTACAAACTGCATGTTTGGTATGAATATTGTGATCTGTTGTGGCACTCTCGTGACTTTTTAGAAAACGTCTTATTTATGAATATAGAACACTTGAAACCAGGAGGTGTTAAATTTTCATTGTAATGTACTGTGTAAATATGTAAATAGACTGTGTACTTTTGTATTCCTCGTTTTCTTTAGCCCGTGGATGTTTAGGAACTTCAAACATTGAAAATAGGCAGTAATTGTGGCCTTCTTGCCAGAGCAATATGATGATATATTGAAACTGGTCATAAACCCTTCCTAGGAAATCTTGCATTTGTGAAAGTTTTATGAACCTTCTTGCATAGTATACTTTACATATAATTATGCTGGATGGCAAATATAGTAAATGGAAGTACTTTATACTTTGTTCCTATGGATTCAAGGGAAAACAAATTCAAAGCTTCCTTCCATTTTGATAAAAATTCATTATGTTAACATCTTCAACTGAGGGCATAAAATTTGTAACGTTTGAACCTTTAAAAATCTCTGCTTCCAGAAAGAAGTGGATTATGTTCTATCCTTTGATGAATCTTCTGTTATTTCCTTGATGTCTGACATGTCTCCAGCTAAATATTCCCTGTCAGATTCCAAAAATTTTTTTGCCAGATCTGAAGACACCTCAACAGTTGACAGGTCTTCCACCCCAATCTCCTCTTCCGTCCTGAGAATGAAAAGACATAATATGTATGTACATGAAGTTTTACCAGAAAAATGTATATCCATAAGACAAATATTATAACTGACGTTGAGTTAGTGACTGAGACAAACCTGATGATCCAGGTGGTGTATTCAAAGTGAGACTACCTTCTGTCTGTCAGACAAAAGACTCGTAAGTCTTGTTACAATTGGGACAAGAATCAAAGGCCAGCAATGTGACAGATGAATTTAAAACAAATTTACACTTGGCAGAAATCATATCAAGCTAAAAGCTCTTAGGAGAATCACATGGAAAATAAAACTATATGTCTTAATAAATAATGGAATTGGAATACAAAATTTAGGCTTAAGGCCAAGTGCTACAACCTATGATGTCATTCAGCACTGAAAATAATGTTGAAATAATTCTTAGGATGGGGTGGAAAATAAGATGGAAGAAGAGGTATAGTTAAAAGGAATGAAAGGGGCTGCAGCTAGGGGCCAAAAGGATGCTGCAAAGAACCTTGAGTAATGTCTACAGTGCACTGCATGAGGTACACTGATGGCACTATCCCCATACAGGGCTAATAAATAATGGGTAGCATAAATAATTACAGACAATCTATGATAATCATAAGATATCAATGCTCATCTTAGCTATGATGAAACAAAGGGCAAAATAACCCACTGCCATGATTATACAAGAAAATATTAACAAGCACAAGAAAAAAAAACATTTAGTTGATAAAGAAGAGTATGTCTACTTTGGAAGGGTCTTGTAAATAAAATAAAACTTTCAAGGGGATTACTTTACGGCCAAATTACTCTTACAGCCTTTCTTTCACAGGTCACTTTAGCTCACCATTGATAAGGCAATCTGCCATGATCAAACAGTCACTAGCCTAATATAAATGTCTATCCCAGGCTGGAATAACAAACTGCCTGCACTTTAGGGATTAATCCAAACAGCATTTATACAAAAGTTATTCTTGTTAAGTGGAGTTTGTTATATCAATTCACATAAAAGCTCAGGATCACTGTATGGTAAATGTGCCCTAGTTTTGCTCACTGATAAAATACTTTGTCACATTAGACAGCTTTCCCACAGACACTCAGCACTGTCTGTATTTTCTTTACTTAGATACAGAGAACAATTATTTATAGGCAAATATCAAGATGTGTTTTTACATGAGGAAAAAATGTAATTATACTGCTTACCTGATGATTAAGTTGACAAGGTCTTCGTTCAGCATAATGCAACGGCGATCTGTCTCCCACTTATGGTGTTCTTTCAGAATCAGGTAGATATTTTGCGATCTCATCATTTCTCTACCATTACGGGTAATACACATCTGTGGAGAGCAAAATATAACCAGTGTGTCACTGACTTATGGCGACAGCACAGCGCCGTAACTTGATAAGAATAGGCATCAAGTTAATGGTGTTTACAGCACTGTAACTTGATGTAGCATCAAGTTACGGCGTCGTTAAAGCACCAATCATGGCGAAAAACCAACTTACAGTGCAGCACTAGAACAGATCCCTCGCTGTAAGTTGGTGACGCACTAACCATTGGTTTTAGAGGAAAAAGTCAAGTACATCTCAAGCCCTACAGTTCACAGAAAGTGGTCAAAACATTTCAAGTTAAAATGCAAAAGATCTGTAAAAACAAGTACATCTAAAAGTACAGAAATCAAAACATTTGTTTAAAAACTGAATTTGAATTTAAAGAGATTTGCTGATGATTTGGAATGAGTTCTGCCCAAAGTGAAACAGGGAGATATTCTCTAAAGCACAATCATATGGTGCATGGATTTAGATATTCTAAAAAGTTTATGTATTTTACATAAAAGCTATAACCTGAGGCACTCCCTTGTTAATGACGAGAGAATTAAGGTTACAAAAAAACTTTTAACAGAATCAGAATTGAGAAAATGTGAGCCATTACAAGTGGCAATAAGACAAAGCAAAAAGATGAAAACATCCCTTAAAAACTGTACCATATCTTAAAAGGTAGCATAGCAAACCTTAATGATAATAATATAGCTGATAAGTACAGAAATATGCTTATCTGAGGTCTGTTAAGTTAAGATGTTACTTATCAATCACAAATACTTTTAATTGCTATCTAAAATTTGGAAGCAGTCTAGGTTGCATAAAACAAGCCCATTACTGCTCTTAGCAGAATACAGACTTGACCAGAATGTCTCTTAAACATTCCCTTCTTTAAAAACTGTGCAAAAAGCATGAAAAATGGAAACGGTTACAAATCATGAGGACGTGAACCATCTACAAAATGTTCTCTGACCCTATTACTTCCACGAGCAGGGATAATCACCAAATCTATACTAAAACAATTCACATACTGGTAATTACTACAGCTTGGAAGACAGGATATCTCCTGCATATACAACACATGTACAATGATTAGCTCCATGAAAATAAAAGGAGGAAAGTTTTTACTACCTCTAACAAAATCAGAAAAGAGCAGCACTCACTAAAGATGATAAAAAAGTGGAATGAAGAGAAACGTTCTGACATAAAGTATCTTGTTAATAACATACAGTAGTACACCTTATAGTCAAGAGTAATAAATTAAAATAAACAGGAGCTCACAGTTAAACGTAAAAAGTTACCTACAATAAAAATCAAGATACCAGTGAAAGAATATAACCCTAAACTTCTAGGAAAGAACAATCACCTGCATTAAAGCTTCCAGAAGCAACTTGCGGATTTCTGGGTCAGGTTCTCTCTCCTTGTCGTCACCAAGGTATTGCAAGTCCACAGGCAGGGAATCATTCTCTTCTACAGTATATACATCTGGTCCAGCGAGAGGTAAGACTAGTCTAGGTATGATGTCAATATCCTCACCCATAAGCCATGTGTGATTTTCTGGAAAAGTAAATAAAATAACTCAAGACCTTATTAACAGTGTTTTTAAAATGGTAACAAAACAACTAAATACTGTACTGACAGATTAAAATATTTATTTAAATGACATGAATAAACAATAAAATTGTAAAAACCACACTGATGTTTTATTAAATGCTTTATCTACTACAAGAAGAAAAGGCAAACCATTATGAAGTTTAAATTATTTTTCGAGCACCAGCAAACAAATATGAATGGAGTCTCATGTCTTCAAGAGCAGATTGCAACACGACTCTCAAACCTTTTTCAAAACAGCAGTTGTGTATCGCCGCGATGATCGAGAACCGCCTGCCTTTGGATTCTTTGTACTCCATGAATGGAATAAGCCTTTGTATCATCAGCGAATTTCTGTCCATCATCTGCCTATGAAACTCAAAATAACCAGAGAGAAGCACCTGCCATTAGAATATATCTTTGAAGATTACATACTGAATGCAATACACTGCATCCACCATATTTGAGATAGGCTGTTTCCAACAACAGCCACTTAGTAGATGTTTTGTTTATTTATAACACATGCCGTTGCCCTCATGTTGTAGCTAATATATATCACCTGTTGCATGTGGTAAGAGAACTTCTGTCTACTGTTGTCTACAGTAACTAGCAGTCCATCAGGAAAGTAAAAGAAAACTACTGTGTACAATTGGGTTGAGTTCCACCAGGACCAATCCTCAAGGGAAATATCACAATGTACTGAATCGCATCTATGGAAAAAATAGTTACAATCCAGTTGTTTAAAATCTACCCATTCTATTAACCTATATTAATGCTTTTTGCTAAAATAATATTTTTTATTTCACAAAAAATATAAATATCAAATCCACAAAAATACACATGAGCACATTAAAATAGCTAGTACTCTCCATAATTCAAGTTCAGTCCATGATATCAAAAGAGATTAGATTACCATAGGGTATGTATGCTCGATGCTGAATGGCATCTAAAACGACCACTGCAGACAATGTGCAGTCTCTGACATCTCTCTATTGGACATTTCTAAAAGTTAAACTGTCAGAGGTCATTACAACCTATTTCTGATTGCATGGGAACTCACTTTTATTAATTCGTCTTATGAAAGATATATCGTACAGGCAAAAACCCATATACCAAACAACTATGTATGCAGTATCAACTGTAATATTAACTGCTAATTCTTACTTCTCGGCAAATTTCTATGACATTCCAAACACTGAGGACAAAAAAAATCAATAAATCTATCAATCCCACTCAAAACTTGAGAATCTCCACTCACCTTCTCCCGTCTGCTAGTTGAGAGAAATTTGTGATGCATGGAGCTAACAGATGGAGCTTGGCCCCCTTGGTATTGTAGTTCATCTGGCACAAGATATAAACGAGGCCTTCCAACTTGACTGGCCCTTTGTCAAGACTCTCAAACACCTTCTGGCAACACTGTTTGGGTTTAGAAAGATTTGCGAGAACCCCACAAGCATAGTCTGCGTGGGGATACTCCTTATCCTGTATGCACTGGAAAAAATATACATCGAAATGAAGTACATGAAGATGGAACACCTAATGTGAATAAACATAACATGAAATAAAACAGTAAACCATACACATTTCTGCCCTACAGAGAAATGCAGTGTCAATTACTGCACCAAGTTATTGTTACTTCTGTTATATGTTCAAAGTACTGTAAAATGAAAACTCTCTACTGTTAAATCAAAACTGAGTTGCAAATATGTGCTGGTAAGCATTGCTACAAGATACTCTCAATAATCTGCATTACAAGCTGAACATTAAAAATCTATCCCCTGGAACTAGTTGTTCAAAAAGAATGACTCAGCCTGCAATGTGGCAAAAATCTCACTTCATAAGGGTTATTGCCTGCTAATTACTGTATGGTTTGAATACGGATATACACTACTTTATATTGCATGCAAGTATTAATATGACTGTCAAAAGATGAACAGAATCAAATATCCATATGCATAGTTCACTTGAAAAATAAAAAACTGGTGCAAAATGTGGGTTTGTATTTAAACAAATGTCTAACCCATGAATCAATTACACAACACACATTTTAAAACTCTACCAATATTTACAGCAAATGGCACATTACAATAACAACATTAAAATATCTGATAAAATTATCTCTAATAAAATTTAAAAATATTCCCATTTACAAAAACAACTACGGCACACCGACATTCCTTTTACATTAGCAAAATTAAATGTTTCAAATATACGTCAATCAATCAAAAATAGTATTACATTACCTTAATCATTTCTGTTGTAACATCAACATCTTTCAACGCTAGGAGTGCTGATGCACCCGACTCCTCAGCTGACAAATTAATGAGAGTTCTCATAGCATCTTTGGCTGTGTATATTTCAGGGTCTTTTATAAGGCCAATAACTGCAGTCAAAATATCAGGACGCAAAGAAAGAAGCTGAAGACCCTCTGATGTTCCGGTAAGTTCTGTTGTAAGACATAAAAACAAAGCAATGCAAAATGCTGCATTTAACAAAGCAATCATCTATACACATTCCACTGATGGGGAATCTTTTTCATAACAAAAGTTAAATAAAATATGAAAGAAAATTGATAGTACATTTAGGGAGTACAGTACTTCCCAACACACAGATTATTCACAAAAAGAAACCAAGAATACAGGTAACCAAGAACTTAAAACATAGGTCATTTTTAAAACCCAAAACTGCCAACAACCTGCAGATCTCATGCTTGAACAAAAGAACACCCCTGAACTTCGCACAAACTGTGAGGAAACGGCAATGTCTGCTAAAATCTCAACTGCATCACTGAAGGTTGTTGGCCATTGTACTCCTTTTTGATAATCAGCAAAGGACTCTGCAAAATTTTGTCTAGTGTCCATGTACCTTGATAGAATGTGTAAAAACAGCTGAAAGAAGTGCAAAAATTGTGTTATAAAGGAAGTGAAAAAATTGTACTGTAAAATAAAACTGCAACATTCCTTGTTTAACCTGAGACCTTTAGCAACCACATCATTGCCAGAGAAACCATTTGAACTTGAATGAGATTAGTTGAGATATAATGCCAATTCAGACCTGCACTTGCCACAATATGCTAGTACTCTGAAGATCAAGTTGGCCTTCTGAATTTGGGAATGCTCTACTCTGACAGTCTACTAGGTTTCTCATATCACTGAGCAGCCTATATTCTGACAAGTATTTCACTCACAATGAAAGAAGCAACTCTTCATCAGTGGCAGCACAGACAGACATAATTCCCATACCTTTACTGAAAATGACACAGCCAATCAGCAAAACCATTGAATGAACTATGTTGTACATACGTGCTACTGTCATGCAAGCTGCGCTCTTGACATCAAACCGTGCACTTGGGGACAAAAACTGAAGCAATTCTTCCAGGTGGGCCATTTTCAAAATACGATGTGACTTATGGTAATCTGAATGTCCAGCACTGAAATGAAACGTACTATATAACAAAAGGAATTTGAATCAATAAACAAAGCTTAATTATAAACATTTTGCATTCCAATAAACATCCAAAATAACTGTGAAATACAGTTGGATTTTTAAATCTGCCAGTACTTATAAAGTATTTTATAATAAGCATCATTTTATGGAAAAACTAAGAATATAATTTTCTGATACTCAGGACAGCATTTATACAATAAAAAGTCTATACAAAATACATTCCATTACAACGATGCTGCAGAAGTTTGTAATATACAATTCTCCTACGAATTCTTAAACCTAAAGGCATACCTGCACATCCTCAATACCATCTAAGTTCTAAGCTTTCATGATCCATTATAAAGTAACCTAAAAGGTTTGATTTTCCTTTATATATATTCAAATATATCTCAATTATAATACACCTCAACTAACCACAAAACTATTTAAGGGAACAAACTTAGGCTGGTAGAACTAAGCAAGGGCTCCGCATCGGGTAGCCTATTACCTTGGATTACCTTGAAACTGATTTTTCCTATAGTATTTCGGCTGCTTATCAAGATTTTACCATTATTTTTTGTTGGTCGACTGTAATTAACCTGTACTTAACATCAGAACTTGTACGTTGGCCATCCTGGAATACTATCGCGCGTGTGAAGTCTTATAGAGGAACTTTTGGTAAATGTGAATTTTCTGGTAATTCTAAGGAACCTTTTTTACCTTTTCAACTGGTTTTTCTAAATACTGGCAGTGCATCTTTTGTCTGGAATGTCCTCACCTTTAGTACTGGGAGGCAGTTATTGCACTTGCTGGACGGGATAAACAGACGCGGTCTTGCTAGGTTGGAAACCCCTTTGTTGGATGGAATTCATGGGTTAATTACGTTAGCCCCAAAAATTAAAGGTTAACAAACAAAAAACTGTAGAAATAGGCTCCTTTCTACTATATAGTTCTATCGATTTTCTTTCACCTGGGGTCTGGGAGGGGCAAGGCCCCGGCTCTTGAACATATGGCTCCTTAATGGCTTTTCTTGTAATTCCTTCTTGAACATATGGCTCCCTAATGGCTTTCGTATTCACGGAGCCGCTCCGTACAGTCCGTGCGGAGCTGTTACTTATCAACACCATAAACAACACCACCTCCTTCATCAGCACCACTAAAATTACAGGAAATATAAATTTCTGAGGTAATAGCCTAGTCCGTGCGGAGTTCTTACTTTGGAAGTACCCCAAGGACTATTACATGACACAAGGGAGCATATACTAATTAAAGAGGACAATAGAATTTAATTAAAATAGCACCTGATGGTCTAACAGGCTACATAACAAGGAGTCTTAGTAATAAATAAGCCTACTATAAACTATGCAATGACCTACGTAGGCCTCTCTAGGCCTGATCATATTCACGTTAATCCTCAGTAAAAATCACTTAAAGTTAGCCTATTATGGTTAGTCTGTACAGTCTAACCAAATAACCAATTACTATTACCTTGACGAATTTAATATTGATAAGTAGTAGCCGCAACTCTGACAGTCGTCGTAGTAGTAACGAGCTGTCATGCCTCGGTAGTGGTTGCCTTAGTAGTAGTAATAGAGAAGATTTGCCTTTGTAACAGCTCCCCCATCTCGTTACAATTTGCCTTGTTGCGTCTTCCCGACTCATATTTCGACAAGGGTGTTTTTCTTGCGACGAATTCTCTCTTTTGGGTTTTGGATCTTGTGATATTGCATTAAAGAAATAGTGGAATGTGAATATCTTCAAAATAGTTGTCTGTACACTGATCACAAAATGATCTCTAGGTGGTCTCCAAGCGAGATCGGTTTACAGGTTCTGTTTTGCGTATTATCATGACTCGGTTATTCTATTTATTGTTATATTAACAACACGGAATTGCACAATGTAACAGCTGAGTTGGTTATATAGTGTTTCCTCATGCATGTCTTAGCTTCTTTAAGGTATGAGCAGAAGGAAAAAAAAAAAGTGGAAAAAAAGTAAAAACTGAGGACCTTAAATAGCATCAGCATGAAAGCTTATACATCCAGTCGTAAAAATAAGCAAAAGAGAAGCAGGAAGAGAATTCCAAAACTTAAAAGAGTATCAGGACTGTACAGGTCATTAAAAACTTGACTTCCAACCACCTTCAGTAGGCCTAGTGCAAAAGTTTTAGGGAGGAGTCAAACTGTACAATCTCACCCAATTATCAAATTTTGATATATCAAATACATTATCAGTCATCTTCCTCACCCAATCCGAAACTAGAGTACAAAACCACATAGTCCATTGAGTAGCGATAAACATCTGCCATTTTAAATGTTTCTTATTTTGATGTATTATTTATTGTACAACAGATTTTTAATTAAACATAATTTGATAGAAATTTTTAATTTTCAGTAAACTGCACAACATTTTACAATATATTAAGGACCGCAACATTTGTCTGACTAAAAGCCCATCCACAAAAAATACTTGAATATTTTTTGATGAAAGCATCAAATTAACACCACGGACTATGACGAGAGCATGAACTGTCATTTTCAAATTTTTTATAATCCACCAATTCAAGTATCATCTACAACATTTTGGTAAACTCTGTGACAGCTTGACAAAAAACAGTTTTTCCTATTACAGTACTTGTTCTCTGTTGATTAGCTAGCATTTCTAACAATGACTCTGTAGGCTCTGCCGTAATCTAACACTAAAAATTTCTGCTTGAGTGACCAAGACTGTGCGACCCAATGGACTTCATGGCTCTCCCACTGATAAGCAAGAAATGCATAAACAAGTATCCAGCACTTCAGTTTAAAGGTTACAGGTAAAGACTCTGTTGTCTAAACACAAAGAACAAGATCAAGTATACATATGCAAAGAGAAGCCCCCGAGCTTCCAAGGCAAGAAGAGGATTGTTGTACCAGCCAAGTTCCCTACAAATCATAAATTGGGAAGTTCTTGGATTTTTAGTTCGGGTTTGCGTGTACAACAAGCTTTGTCATGTACCCCACCAACAGGGAGCTACCATTCTTCTTGTCCAATTGCTAATCACATTACTCGTTTCACTGCATCAGGGTCCATGAAATGCCTCACAGAAAAATCCCATAGCCAGGGGTCTTTCACTCCCTGTGTGGTAAAACTGTGGGACTCTTCCTATACACAGTACAGATGGTAGTGATCATGAAGTCTGAGTGGCTACAAATAAAATGCTACTGTATTTTGAAGAATAATGACCCTTTACTTTTGTTATTCTGACCTACATTTTCGTCAGCTACTGCGATTTTTTTTTTATCATTTACAACTTTATTAGACTACAGTGTACTTTTCCTCCTGGCTTTGCTTTTCTATTGCAATATAGTTTTCAAATATTTTATTCTGAAAGCTTCCTTGGGTTAATGGCCACATTGGTTTACTCTATATGAATCCTTATTATGTTGTGACTACTACTAATACTATTACTAATGTATAATAACAATCATAATATATCAATGATTCACAAAGTTTCAATATTGGACAAAGTAACTCACTCACATCTTCTATTGTCCGTTGCTACAAGTACGTTATGCAGAAACTACAGTGACCTCAATCTTTAGTTGCCCTAATTTATCAAGTCACACTAAGTGGTTCAACTTTAAGGGAGACTGTTTAGCTCACAGTAAATACCATTCTCCATAGAATTTACCCAGGTGCATGTGGCTAAGGGTGGCTAGTCAGGACAGACAATAACCGCCACATTGCTGTGAACCAAACAATGCACTTACAAAAATAGTGCCAACTCTATATTACATGTTTAAGTTCCCATTCTGTCTCAAGTACTGACAGTCCTAATCTGTAAAGATCTGGTTATGAACGGCAATACAGCACACAGGTTCGTTGTCTTACAGTTTACCATGCATGACTCTTACCTAGTTGGGAATCCCCTGAGGCTGGTATGGCTGTATATACATTTCATGTAAGATGCCTGAAAAGATCAACCACTGTGCTTGGAAGTTTATTTTTCTGTGTAATACAGATTACTATACTTATTACGGTGCAACTTTAACAATTGCTGCCTCTCACAGAGCTAAAGCCTTTGTACACTTTCTAAAAAATAAGGCATAAAAAATAATTACTATTCCTTACACAAAAATATGAGTCCAAACAATAAAATTCTTAGGTATAAAATGTACAGTAGATACAAAAATTAGAGAAATTCTTCAGATTTTTGGCATTTATAAAACGTACAAGCATAAAAGCTGGAGACGTCAACTAACCCGACTCTCAAACTGTAAAATCATTCAGAATGCAAAAAATGTGTCCAAAACTCCAATCACTCACATCCATTACCCACTACAAATCACATCTGGTGCTTCACACCACAATACCACTCAATCACTGCACCACAAAAAGCCTTCTATACAGAAACTGAATTCCATCACCCACTAGGGATCATATCTTGTGCCTCACAGGAGAATACCACGAACAGTCACTTCTCTGCTGAATAAATCTTTTATGCAGGGTAAAAAAATTATATTAATTTAACAAGTGTATAAAAGTACATCATAAATATTTGAGCTGCCCTTGGTCTGGGTATATTGCACTTTCTTTACTAAGCACTTGAGGTATAAAAATCATTAAAATTTGACTGAGAGTACAACATACCATCAGAAATGTGGTAACAAGAACGTAAACGTTTTTTAAGAAACCTTTTATCACACTCGAGGAAGCGTGCACAGCCTATGAGATTTAGTTTAAAAAATTACATTATGTACTGGTCACCAGCGTGGCACATTCTCATATCATCACAAATTATCAGGTATTTCTGTTTTACAGTTGCCGTGAATGATATTGAATTCCGTTGTACAATTAAAATACTGATCAAAAATAGTCTGATAACCATGATTTTTCCACCAGTCGCAGAGCTGCCGGTTCCAACCACAAGGCAACGTATAGAAGAGATCTGGATAATCAAAGGCTATGAGAGTATACAAGTCTTGATCACCAAGATGCCCTTGAAAGCTGTAATGACTGCTCCTCTCAAGAAGTTTTCCCTTATCCAAATAGCTCCCTGTTTGAATGAAGAAAGAAAGGACTGAAATCAAATGACAGGCTGGACAAATTACAAGCTGCAACTGAAATTTCTTATGAAGAACTTATCCCAAAACTGATTTGCATATATTTTCTCTTCCGATAACCTAATTTTGACCTTCAATTCAAGTTCAAAAATAATACCTTTACCATTCTCTAAATACATACGTATTACAGACGATTGTCGAAGCTTCTGGATATCGACCAAGACGACCCCACTATTGTAACCGGGGAACCCCCCTTCACCAGGGGGGCTACCTAACAGTGATTCTGGATGATGCCTTCTGTAAAGGGACAGCAAGTGCCGATACACTGGAGACTGCTCGTACGCCATCCCAATAACGTTTGTCTGACTAAAGCGGTTGAAGTGCGAATGCAATTCGGCAACATCACCTTTGACCTGGAAACATTGTTAATGAAGACATTACGAAATTTTTGACACTAACAGTGGAAAGACAGGGTGTATAGTTCAATTTACAGATACTGTGGGTACAACACACAGTAATGGTAAAAATCAATGAAAATGTGTTATTACAGCACAGACATTTACATACAAATGAATCTTTCACTACAGAAGAGCGTATGGTTCATTGAAAGAACTGTGCAATTAAGTATGCATTCATATGTTTTGCCAAGTATAAGAAACACTAGTACTTCCCTCTTCAATTCAAGCAATGCACATGATTACATAGCTCCATAAGACTTGAGAAAAATAAAGTACATTTTATAAAATATAGAAAAAGATTCAAAAGGGGGATGGCTGGATTAACTAGATGATGTTGAAATGACACAGAGAATATGTTGTGCAAAGAGGTCGAGCGAGTCATGGCAACAATGAAATACAGCATGGAAATTCTCCAAACCTTCAGGAATAACAAAATATGGTACAGGAAGGAATAGGGCCAGATAATATCAGTGCTATGCAAAGAAGTTGATACATTACGGTATCATACACATAATGGAATAAGATTGCCGGAGCATTCTATAAGAGCCTTGGAGAAGGTGCTGCTGAAATGCTGTGAAACATTCTTGAAACTGCACCACTCCCCAGGGAAATCAACAACAAATATGGCTACGGGATGATCATATTACAAATCAGAGTTGTGGAGATGTGGCATCCTTAGGCTGAAAAACAAACTAAGATCTCATAGATTAAGGCGGCTGGACATGGGATGAGAATGAAAGAGGAATAGTTACCCAGGAAAGTCATAGATTTGGATATAGCAAAACAAAGATTAGTAGGAAGGCTCAGAAAATCACTGAGAGTGTGTATAGACCAGGGGGGGAGATTGAGGGTGTAAGAAATGGACAAGAAAGAAGAGAGAGGTAACAGAACTCATTTCACATCTTTCTTACAAAGGAAAAAGGTGACTTGACAACATTAAAGATGATGACAAAGTTGTCAGTACGTAGATTTTTATCTACAAAATGAATGAACAGCCTTCAAAAAGGAAGTTATACCTTTGTGGGATCTTACCTTAACATCAATATCCATTAATATCACTTTCTCTAGACCAGGAAGAAGTCTGTGTAGATGAACGGAAAAGAAGAAGAGAGCGTCCCTGTAATAGGCATGCCTCCTGGTAGTGAAATAGTCTTGTAAAACCTTCACTGACTCTTCAATTTCAGGTATGAAGTCTTCCGCCGACACATAAACGAGCTAGAATGAAAAAGTCAAGATGTCAGTTACTTAGCATTTGCTGATGTTCAATATTTACAGAATAATTAGTATCCTTTAAGTGGCATGCTACTCTAACAGTGACATGACATACTCAATCATAAATTAACCTGGTAGTTATTCAATCAGTAGCCCTCACATTTCGCAACTTAGTTACCACTTCTTTCCTCTCTATGACCAAGCTTTCAATTTCTTAATGGCTTCTGTCTCCCCTGTCTTGAGACTCAACACAATTTTTTATCCCAATCCCTTCTTTTTCTTGTTTTCTCAGGCCCCAAGGTTCATAGTCATCGATCTCACTGGCTTCTGCATGAATATTTAACATTACTAGAGTAAATTGACAAGACAACTGAGTCAACAAGTTTAGACTCTCAAGGAGTTCGTTCTTAAATGCAAACTGAAAATGGGAGCAAGGTAAAGGCTTGATGCAAAGAAAATTCAATGCCATTTTCAATTTTAGAAAGCGATTATGGTTTAGAGTAAAAATTTACCAAATAATCGAGGCCAAGTAACTTGGGGGGGGGGGCGGAACAGGCTACCCATAGTTGAAAAGGAACATTTCAGTATGACACAGTCCCTATTAATATACAACTTTTAATAAAGAATATATAACAGTGATTTAAAATTGAATTTCCATATCTTTGATATTTACCATTAAACTGCTACTTCTGTCAATAAAATATTATGACAATAATAATTTATATTCTAAGTATTTGTAATAAATTCATTGTCTTGCTGTTTAAAAGTGGGGTTAACAGCATAGTAGGAAAAAAACAGTCAATGTCAGAGTATTACAACAACTATCATTGTAGGGTAGTCTCACTGATATAGTCATGTCAAAGAAATAAAATTATATACATATCTGAATACATATTATCCCATTATAATTTTCTCTTGTAAACTGAACAAAATTTGTTGAAAAAATTTGTCTTTACAGCATACAGATATATACACATTATCACCTAGATTTTTTCTAAGTCATTTAGAATTCTTGTTTTTGGACTGAATGTAAACATTTATAAAACAATAAACCATTGGCAAAAAATGATCCTACATCAAAAAGGTTTTTGTCTAAAGAAATTCCTATACAAAATGTTACATTCCTTTCTTGTTTTTTTACAAGCCTGCTTGTTCAGTCTATCCACAGAATGACCTTAGCATTTTACTGTACAAAGTCCAGTTACTACTAACAATATCACTTTATCTTCATCTAATTTTTTGTTTGTTATCTTCATCAGATAAAAATGTTCGGATAGTCCAGCCAGTAAAATCTCAATTTACCGAGGTAAAGTTTGCTGATCTGGTAACGGTATCTGAGGTCAGAGAGGTTAAGCTAATTAATCAATTTACTTTGTGTCGCAAACTACGCTAAGCCAGTGACGCAGCTAAACACATTATCCTGGAAGAGTCTCGTGAACAAGAACTGCAATTTTGCAAACCAGAATCACAACTATTTTTGCAATTTTGCACTGAATTCAAAGTCAGAGTAACTTAACCTCGTAAAATCTCAAGGTCAAACTAACCTGATCTCACCACCTAGGCTAGCCTACACCCCAAAACTGCCCATGGCCCACCCAGGCCCACACTCATGAACCCACAGACACCAAAGACGAAAGAAAAGCGATTCCCTGCCACGCCCCACCTTCACATATCTGGAGTCCAGCCTGTTGGAGGACTGGACCTCGTTGATGATCTGCGAGGCGATGTGGAATCCGTCCTCGTCGGTGATGAGGTGCAGCCGAAGGGGCGCCGACGCCTGCCGCAGGAGCGACCCCACGGCCACTTTGAGCTTGTACTGCAGGGGCAGGTTCCCTTTGGCGTGCGTGAAGATCAGCGCCACGTCGAGGGGCGGCCTGTACAAGAGGTCGTTCTCCTGGTAGTCCAGGGGCACGGGCTCGTCCTCCCTGAGGAGGACGTCTTCGGGAGCCTCGAGCCTGGCCACCAGGGAGGCGGACGCGGAGGCATTTCGGGTCACCCGGTGGTCTTTGAAGCTGAAGAGGAGCACTAGACAGGCCGTCAGGACGATCAGAATGACGCCCTGGACCAGCACTTTCAATCTGACCATCCTCCTGTCAATGACACATAGACGGAACTCGGCGGATCACGAATTTTTTTTCCTCCGTTTTTGTTGTGGGTCTGTCAAGGCAAACCGGTCGCGTTCATTTCGCCCTGAAGATGACACATTTCTCTTGCGTTCGTTTGCGTGGAAGGGGCTTTGGCGTGGGGAAGAGAACACATAAACTCGAATAATTGTATTATAAGACACTATATCCCTGATTTCGTACACTAGTTAATAATCCTACCCTACATTTAGGCAAACTCATCAGTCTAAAGCTAGATTGCATGACTCCATTTCATGACAATTGGGCACAAATACTTTCGACGAACAAGAACAATTTCCATCCATTCAGAAGGGTATTGCACACATCCCTTGTGTGTGTGTTTTGGGATGCGTTTCCGATGAACGAAATATTTGGCGCACAGGTGTTTTTCTCTGCCTACGAAAAGAGGAGCTAGTTATAACTCTGCCAATATCTAATTTATATTTTCCAGATTACTTTCAGTTTGTTTGCACGGGGGAGTAGTCTAATCAGTAGTTAACATTTCGTCGTTATTGACTAATGTTTATAATCTATTCATACACAAATCGTTAATAAAAATGTTCAAGAATACAGACATAAGTGATATACATTTTTTTTTTCAGAATGTCAGCAAGAATGAAGCCTTTCTCATGTCTACATAAACAATATACGACAATATCTTACTTTCAAGAAGGCAATAGTACTTATAAATCTATGAAAAGAGAAAGCAAAGGAGGCTGTAATATAAAGACAATGCATTTAAGTCACGACTGCAAAGGAAAGTTCGTTGTTCAACAGAATTTACACAGGTATACCATTACACTGTATAGGATCGCTACAGAAAATTGACCAGTAATTATTATGTAATTAGAGTTACACTTGTGTCACATCCTCGGACGATACTAAGACCAGCGCTCACACGCACACACTTACACCATATATATATATATATATATATATATATATATATATATATATATATATATATATATATATATATATATATATATATATATATATGTGTGTGTGCAGTGAACTTACATTGGCCACAGGTGATGCATTTAATGATATGAATATTTCCACACATGTGGATTAGTCAACTGGTACACTATTATTTGAGCAGAGTGCACTTTCTCTCTCTCTCTCTCTCTCTCTCTCTCTCTCTCTCTCTCTTCTCTCTCTCAAACACACACTACACACATATACATATGTTTATATGTGTATATACATATATAGTTATATATACATATGTATATATATATACACACACACACACACACACACACACACACACACACACATATATATATATATATATATATATATATATATATATATATATATATATATATATATATATATATATATATCACATTAGTACCACAGGTGAAAAATATTTTTCACCTTTGGTAATGTGTGATAAATGAATCACGTGATTATAAGTGATTATAATATATATATATATATATATATATATATATATATATATATATATATATATATATATATATATATATATATATATATATATGTGTGTGTGTGTGTGTGTGTGTGTGTGTGTGTGTGTGTGTGTTTGAGAGAGAGAGAGAGAGAGAACAAAGTGCACTCTGCTCAAATAAGTGTGTTCCAATAGACCAATTCACATGTGTGGAAACATTCTTATCATCAGACGCATCACCTGAGACCAATGGAAACCCACTGCTTGGGGCAGATGAACAAGCTTTCACTAAATGTCATTTGTATTATTCAGACCAAAAGAAAACACTTAATAATATTCTTTTTAAAGGTCAGAGATGAGCCACTGAATTTTCATGATATGTTTGAACGCTGATTTCTGTATATTTTTGCATTTTAAGGACGAATCAATTTGATTATTTTTTAACATCAGTAGATTCCTGTAAGTGGAATTGCACATAAGAAATTACACACAATGATTGTGAGAGAGGGTTTGCTGGTGGGTGTTACGAGGCTGCCTGAGATGAGGAGGAGGAGGAGGAGGAACTCTTATTAGCACCTTAATGGAGCACTAACCAAATTAGTACTAAGATGAAAGAGTAAGTAGGCCTAACGCCCCCGCCCTCATACGATTTTTGTTCAAGGGTGAATAAGATCTGCATAAAACTTTGTTAATTGTAAATGTGAAAAATCTGACTAAGATAGCAAAACAATATAAGTAGACCTATCTACAAGATTAAGATGTTCAGATGTTCTGACTTTGATCAAATAAATAACTGACGGATGGAGCGAATCGCACTACTGATTCCTCCGAGATTTCAGTTTAATCTGAACATTCAAAAATGATCAAAGAAGCAAGATGATAAAGTATTTTGAATTTAATTGAAATGAAATATTGAATTTAGGCCAAAGGCCAAGCACTGGGACCTATGAGGTCATTCAGCGCTGAAAGGGAAACTGACAGTAAAAGGCTTGAAAGGTGTAAGAGGAGGAAAACCTCAGAGCAGTTGCACTGTGAAACAATTGTTAGGAGAGGGTTGAGGAAAGAGCATTTGATCGGAGGTGCAGTAAAAGGAACGAAAGGGGTTGCAGCTAGGGGTCGAAGGCACGCTGCAAAGAACCTTCAGTAATGCCTACAGTGAACCGCACGACGTGCCCTGACGGCACTCACCCCCTACGGGGGATAAACTATATTGTCAAAAGGAATACAACAAGTAAAGGACTTTGAAGCCGTACAAGTTGCGTAACAGAGTGTAGGTGATTTAATCCGGATAATCTGATTCGTTGGCACGCCCAGACTCTCCTGTTTAATATTGAATGCATGTGCTCAACTGTACCAGGTAAAGTGCTTGTGCATCTACATATTGGCGTTCCGACAAAGAGTTCATCTTTTAAATTTACCTTCCTATCAAGAACTCTGTCAGAACTCTTAAGGGCAAGCATTGGATGTCAGCTAAACGAGCGTCAAAATGCCTATTTCAAAAGCAAAGGCATGGTGTCTCCGTGAGATACTGACCAGAGGTGCGCCCATTGGTCTAAAGAAGAAAGAGTGGTGATCACTATGAGAGAGAGAGAGAGAGAGAGAGAGAGAGAGAGAGAGAGAGAGAGAGAGAGAGAGTTAAAACCTGAAAAAGTTCAAGAACTTGATCTTTTGCCACAGTGGAATATAATCCTGAAGGACTTATTCCACTCTGCGCAGAACAGCCAAAGGTGAACCTCCCAGGTAATGGAGCTGAATACCAAATGAACAGCTTTCGTTAGAGGCTAAAAGAATCTCTTTTGGGTGACGACGAGATCTCGTTAGAATGTGGTACCTCAGCATCCAAATGTGTGAAGTATTTATGCTCTTCAGTACAGATAACTATAAGGATAAGCACTTACCTTGACTTTGACCAGGATCTTATGATCGATTTGAATGATATTTCTAGGCCTAGTATTTCTCTCCCCTGTCCCACCTGTGACATTCTACAGCCAACCAGCCACTAGGCACATAAAATCTACTGCTGAGGTCAAGAGAAGGACCACTGGTTCTAAGGACATGAACGCACTTTGTCTCTATTTCAGTAATTTGCACCACCAAATGGAGTCGGTTCGGCTCCATTAACAAACTCCTGCAGAACTTCTAAATAACTCCCGGCCTTTCGTAATTCGAGTATAAACCGTTTGCTGCAATGCCAGTACCGTCCTGCGCAACTTGAGCACCGTCTTCGTAACTTGAGAACTGTTTTCTGTAACTTGTGTACCCCTTTCACGCGCGACGTCCGCATAACTTGCGTCAGAATGGCAAGGGAGGGAGGAGGAGGAGCCTTCAATGATCTACTTGCCAGATTCATAATAATTTGATTTTCCTTCGCCCGTCTTTGTTTTACGTGGTTATTCTCTCTTTTGGGAATGTGCTAAACAAATAATGATAATGATCTAGCAATAATATCAATAATAGACTTCAATAACTGGCGGGTGGGGCCATCTTTGTTAAAAAAAAAAGTAATATTGTAATGTTTGATTGTAAGTGTACGAATTGAAATAATTCCTTAGAAATTCAGTGTTTAAGATTAATTAAAATGATGATTTTCCCTTGGTGTAGCTTTTGTATTGCAAAAATAACTTCCCATCAATTTCTATCAGACAGATAGAAATGGAACAACTAAGTAAGTAGATGGACTATTGTACTATGTGGCTGAAAACTTCACTACATGAACAAGCAGATAGCCATGCAAATAGATGCTTAGACACGCAGATCGATAACTATTGAGAGAGAGAGAGAGAGAGAGAGAGAGAGAGAGAGAGAGAGAGAGAGAGAGAGAGAGAGATACATTCGAGTGGAATGATCTTCAATTCAAATGCTGAATGGCCCTCATCAGGAGTGATCGGTCTAGCCCGGCTCTAAATTCGGTTAAGTCATTCAGTGGGTTCCTTGTCATTGGTAAATTTGAATGAATGACACGGTAATTAGATTGGTATTAGCACCGAATACAGGGGGAGTGACTGAGATTGCGCTTGTGGGGGGATAAGTTTATATAAGAGTGCTATTTTTGTCGTGTATAAACTGCTTGTTCCGCACATTCTACATCCGTGATGTATTGCGATACAATAGACGTTCATATCAGCCTCTTAGTATAAACGTTTTAAAGAATATTGATATTTTATTTAAACTCAGCGAAGTTTATAGCTCGGTACTTCCAAAGCAATCGAGTATTTACGTAATTTATCATTGTATTTTAATGCCTTTTAAATTCTGTTACTTCGCCACTTTCATACGCGCGAGAGGTTATCAGTGAAATTGGCAACCGCCTCCCTATCCAGGATCTGCATACCAACTTTCAAAGCTTTCACACGCTTGGGAGCACATTCAAGACATTGCCTTCAGAGCGGGAAGTACTCTAAAGTAAGCCCTCTTTTAACCAAACGCATCGCAACACAGAGATAAATGGACATAGATAAGGAAAACGAGTAAATACCACGAATAAAATTCACCCATCAGCATCTGACATCATGACCTCACATAGCTGCTCAGCTGAGAGAAGGTGAGGAACCAGCACGAGACGAGTCCTGCTGCCTGCTGCTGTGTCAGTTCTGAAATGATCACCGTACCAGAAGGTTCCTCCACACCGCCATTGCGACCGTTTCCGCATTCTTGTGGTTATGATGTTCCCTCATCAATGAGTGAAAGAGTGTGAGGGGGGTGAAAAAAGAAAACAACAAGGAAGGCGTGAGGGACTCGGAGATGTAGTCGTGTGATTTTTTTAATTTAGTGAGGTCACAGAGGACCTTTTTAATATGCACGCCCGTGTTCAGTGACGTGCTTTCGGTGGCTCTCTACACATATAATCGGGTCACCCTAATCAAATAAGGGAATGGTGCTTGTTAGTGCGACAAGATCAAAGATACAAACGGAGTGCTGAATTGTTAAATAGTAACCTCGCTCCTGGAGGAGAAATCCGAAGGCGAACTGCGTCTCGGGTTGTCAATGAGACGTCGCGGAGTTGTTTGTAGTCTTTTGGAAGACTCGCATGGAAAAAGTGTCGTACTGGAATGAACCATTTTTAGGATGTTCGACGGAATTGGAATTCTCTGGTTTATTAAAGTAAGTAAAACCATTGTATTACATTTTTTATATATTTTATTGACGTGTGGATGGCGTACTTAAAGCGTCGTACACATTTTGATTTGTATTTAAGTACACGCGCTTATCAGCGCACAACCCCCTTCTTATCACGGACCTGACGAACGGGACCTAATCATCACGGACATAGGATTTTCCCAAGATTATCAGTAATTATCGATAAAAAAAACAATAAGAGTCCCTCCATTTTCAGCATCGCTTGGTCCATCCCACCCCCTTACTCACGGGGATGAATCATATGAATGAATTCATTGATGAGTCATGCCGCACAGGTAACCAAGGTGAGACATTCCCACTTTTTCTCGATTCTCGTCTTGGATTATGACGTCACGAGGCTCTCGTAGAGGGGGGGGGAGTGTTTGTGACGTCATGCGATTGTGGTTGTTTTGATAGACGAATAAAGAGACCAGATGAATAGATGCATAAACTGGTAGATAGAGAAGGGGGGAGGGGGCAGGAAATGGAGTAATTATATAGCAACATTTTGTATGTCAATTACGCGGTAACAGCAATGGCCTTCGGTATAGATTGCGTCCTTGTCTCGCTATTTAAGTATGAGTAAGCATTGCATTGAATATAATTATTATTGTTATTATTATTTTTCAAGGGCATTTAATATAATCATTATTGTTATTATTATTTTTCAACATTATATACACATTTTCCACCCTGGTTTGACCCACAGAGCCTGGTAACCACCAGGTACTATTCACTTCGTCGGTCAACGGGGCCACATCGGAATTTTTTTATTAAGGAAGCTGTCTAATCCCAGCCTCTTCCACCACCCCCGCATCCCTCCCCCCTCCCCGCCTCCCCTCCGGGAAGGCTATAATGTCTCTCGTGCCGATGAGTCTAGGCTGATAATATTGTGCCACGTGGTTCGTAGACATTATTATTATTATTATATTATTATTATTATTATTTTAACGTTCAGCTTGTAATTGGGTAAAGAAACATTAATGTATGCAATATTGAACAGCATTATATGAAAAGAAAAACAGAAAATGGAAGGGAACTAAAATAAAATAAAAATGGAATAGAGAATAAAACCAATCAGCAAGTATAAAGTAAATCGAAAATAGAATAGAATGATAACGCGCGGGATACAAAGTTAACGAAACCCCGGAATATGGATAAAATGTAAATAAAGACACGCTGATGGATAAGAAAGAATAAATTGGAACAGAGAAATGTCACCAAGGAATTTATCGGCTTCCTCTGATTCGAATTTCAACACTTCGGATAGAAGCTCACTTAGACATGACACCTCTGGAGTCTGAATTTCCGCTGACGACAACTTCAGCAGGTTGGGGGGGCGTTATTTTTGGGGATGGGGGAAGGGGTCTCTCTGATTTTGTGGGTATTTCAGGAAGTGATCTGGTTGAAATTGGGGTGACTCGGGGAGAGAAACGTCTGAATTTGGGAAGGTGCGGGATTAGACCTATGTGAATTTCGGGCGATGTCAGGGCGGTGGCTCTCTGAAATTGGACAGTTTTCGGGGGGAAAAGGGTCTGAAATCTGAGAAGACTTTAGATGTAAACCATTCCTAAATCAGGGAGGCCCTCGTACTAAGAACAACATCCCCTCGGGAAGGACCTACGATCAGAGAGGATCAACATAGGCCTGGGGGTCTCATACTTTGTAGCATCTAGGCCTACTTCCTGAAATGATGCTGGAGGCAGCCTTCGAGGGGGACCGCGGTTCAATCTGAATCATGCATTTTTCCAAATAAGTGTTTAGTCTCGGACGTAATTGTCTCGCTCTCGGGACAGAGCGAACGTATGTGCAGCCCAATAGAATAATTGACTTCAGCTGCGCTGTCAAGAAAGTATAGCCCGGCCAGGGAGTGAGTTACCCGCCGGAGTATTTCCGCTCTTGGTTTAAGCGGGAATACACGTTAGTCGTTTCCTTTGCATCACGTGTGACCCATGAGTTTATTATTATTATTACTATTATTACTATTATTATTATTATTATTATTATTATTATTATTATTATTCATGAATGACGTATATTTTTAATGGAACACGGCAAAGGACTACACAGTAAGATTACTCATTCTCTTATGTGGAAAACAGAAAGAAGAATGATGACTTGGCGATAGATGCCATTTAAATTTTGAATGTCTCATCACCGATAAACCAGTGAAGCTAATTGTAAGAAAGGAATAACAAAAAAACACTCAGTTAATCTCTGTTGAACGATTTTAAATTGCGTAGTATTGCGTGACTTTGCTTTTCCACTGGTTGGGCAACACACAAAAAAAACTCGTTAAAGATAAAGGCGATTTATAAGAATTATTTTCTTAATCTGTTGTTATTTCCGTCATTTTCCTTATTAAGTTTTTTTTACGTTCTTCATATTGATTACGTAATAATAATAATAATAATAATAATAATAATAATAATAATTAGGAGAGGGGAATTTATCTCAAGAAATAAAGCATTATAAATTTATATGTAGCCAAAGAAAGCGTTCATTGCTCGGCAACAAGAAGGCATAGAGAGAGAGAGAGAGAGAGAGAGAGAGAGAGAGAGAGAGAGAGAGAGAGAGAGAGAGAGAGAGATTCAATATTTACTCATTGGTGGTTATAAAAAAAGTCTTCAAGTATATTAAGAAAGTTCACTTCTATTTATTCAGCAGTCTCTCTCTCTCTCTCTCTCTCTCTCTCTAAAATGATCGATTTCGTCGCTAAGCGGCGCCAGAATGTCGCGTCTTGAGCGACACAGAAGACGAGACAAAAAAAAAAAAGAAAAATAAAATCATCTCGGGAACAGAAAGTTCTCCATTGTAGAATCGTTTTGATTTGGACTCTAATGTTGGAGAAAGTGTTGGAGTAAGTGCCGAGGATAAAGTAATGGCGAAAAATGGTAAAGATAGTGTTGGAGAAACGGGTGAAAAAGTGATACAAATGTTGGGGAAAGTGATGAAGAAAAAGTGTTGGAGAAAGTGGTGAAGAAAGTGATGAAAAAGTGTTGGAGAAAGTGATGAAGAAAAAGTGTTGGAGTGTGGTGTACAAAGTGCCAGAGAAAGTAGTGAAGAAAAGGTGTTGGAGAAGTGATGATGAAAAAGTGTTGGAGTAAGTGTTGGAAAAGTGATGAAAATGAAAAAGTGTTGGAGAAACTGATGAAGAAAAAGTGTTGGAGTGCGATGTACAAAGTGCCAGAGAAAATAGCGAAGAAAAAGTGTTGGAGAAAGTGATGAAGAAAAGATGTTGGAGAAAGTGATGAAGAAAAAGTGTTGGATCGTGATATACAGAGTGCCAGAGAAATAAGTGAAGAAAAAGTGTTGGAGAAAGTGATGAAGAAAGTGTTGGAGAAAATGATGAAGAAAGTGTTGGAGAAAGCTTCAGATTAAATGATAAAGAAGAGCTGTTGGAAGAAAGCATCGAAAAAATTGTTGGAGAAACTGCTGGAGGAAAGTGTTGAAGAAAGTACTGGAGATACTGTGAAGCGAGTTTGGGAATTATTATTTTATAAAAATTAAATTTATTATTGTATTTTTTATTATCGTTATCTTTCTTTTTTAGTATTCTTACCGTTTATATATTTAGTATTTTTTGTAATTATCGTTAATTAACTTCTCCTTAAATCACTTTAAGCCGTGTTACCTGTTCAAAGAGATATCTTTAAAAAAAATGAATTATCCCAGCACTCTTATTTGAGAACTGACCAGTGATCGATGGTGATTGACAAGTACGCAGATGATTGACAGGTATCAGTGCGAGAGTGACCACATTCTCAAAATGCCATCCGTCGCCAACTCAATATCTAAGTACCAAGATGGCGGGTAATATGAAAACCACTTGAACGGGACCTCTCCAATTTAATTTAACTCGAATATTTATATCCAACAATACTGCTTAGGTGGTGTGTGTGTGAATGGCCCAAAGTCACGGAAAGGGGTTTGAGAGAGAGAGAGAGAGAGAGAGAGAGAGAGAGAGAGAGAGAGAGAGAGAGAGAGAGAGAGAGAGAGAGAGAGAGATCTTCCATAAGAACTCACATGACGTTAGTCTATTAAATAAAGCGCACCAGCCTCGGTCTAATTTAGTGAGTTTTTGCTTTCGGAAACAAACAGGATGTTGTGGACAGGATGGAAGGGGGACGGGGAGTGTGTTCTTTGCTCCCATTCGCCGGTGGTTCTTACAAAGAACGTAATTATTCTTTAATGACTAACCTACCCTTGGCGGGCCCTTCCTGTGCAGAAATACACTTCGAAAGTTGTGCAGTATATTTCGCGAAGGCTCATGCTTTTGCGAAAACACTACCTTCGTTATCCAGTCGAACAACAGTGAATGAATTCTGTCTCGTCACGAGAGTTCACTGAGACAGTAATCTTGTGTTGGTGTTTAGGGGCCAGTTTAGTTTTAGTACTAAGTTTACTATTTACTACTACTACAATTGCCAGTAACAGCAACTGTAATTATTAATGCCATACAACTAGGCTTACTACTGTTTTCTAAAAAAAAATATGCAATGTATATTATCATATTTCTGTTCTGGAGGTCTAATATTGCTTAAAAAAAAACTGACTACAGTTACTGCAACAGAATTTATTTAGACTTACTCTGTTCTGAACAACACAGGACCAAGTCTACTTCTTTCCTTGTTTGAGAGAGAGAGAGAGAGAGAGAGAGAGAGAGAGAGAGAGAGAGAGAGAGAGAGAATTGTCCGTGAAAGTTCAAATGCACTGATTGACAAACGTATGCAACAACTTGCTATTGTAACATGATGCCCAGTGGTTATATTCCTCCTTTTTATTTAATGTTTTTAACCTTCACAGAATGCGTCCAGTTTAGTCATTGTTCGTTTTCGAATATCTTATGTTTGTAAATAAGCGTTTGTTGGCATAGAGATCTGCCAACAAACTAAGTTTTTTAACAAACTAAGTCTTCTAAACAAACCAACAATGTCTGCTAACTGATCCTTCACATCTGCAGCTTTTGCGTCCATCAGGTTTACGGAGGTGATTTGTGGCCTTGACGTAGCCTAAAAGTTTAAACCGGTTTATTGTGTTTCTCAAGCGAGTTTTAACTAGATTGGTGTTTCGTAGGACAAAAATATATAAACATCTTTGAGTCTCTGTGAAAGATGGGTCTATTGCTTGTGAAATAGAAGTTTTAGCCATTGTGGAAGTAGGCCTATGCTACAGTTCTTATGCTAGACTAACCGATCTCGGCGTCTTCTTCTTCGAATCCATTTTTATATAAAACAGAATCAAACTAACGAACAGATCTAAGTTTAGTCAGTATTTAGAAGGAGTCCCAAGATAATTATACTATTGCTAGAAAATGGGAGCTTTAAGAAGGCGGGTGCAGATAGTGTGTGTGGGGGGAGGGCGAAGTAAGCTTAGGCCTAACGTGTGAAAGTTCGCACATATTACAGTACTGTCCTAAAAATCCCACATTTTTGCCAGTGTGTGTTACTGAATAGCATTTTGCAATAGATAAATCCCGGTATTATACTCGGGTAAGTCCTTGCAGGGGGATAAATCTCCAGTGACGAAATTCCCTTCTAGTTTTTATCTTGTGAGAGCTTGCGCCACCGGCACACGCGGCCTCTCGCCGATTGGCCTCTGCGGACGTGACGTCATTATGGTTTATCTTCTCTTTCTTGAAACCAACTGGTTTTTTTACGTCACCGTTTTTCGAAACGGGTGGACGAGATGAAAAGGAGAGGAGGGAATTAGTGTCACACACGAAAGTTCCTCTCTACAGTTGGAGCGAGTTCATGAGTTCCAACGTTCGTAACATTTACGGATTCCAAGAAGTTGGAGGAGGACAGAAGAAGAAGAAGAAGATGGAGGACAGGAAGTTTTGGATTAAAGGTTATGGCCTTTCGAGATCAGCTTTATCCCTTTGGCCCGATTGAGCCACCAATATTGCTGTAATGTCTTGTCACGGCGCCCCGTCCTCTGGGGGTGATTAGTAAAGCCTAGAGAGAGAGAGAGAGAGAGAGAGAGAGAGAGAGAGAGAGAGAGAGAGAGAGAGAGACGACCACTAAGGGAAATGGTCTAGGTTTTCTGACCGATTTGTCGCTGTTGTTTTTATTTTAACGTAAAATTATTGTGGTTTCCGGATTAAACAAAAATGATGGTATTCGTCGTTAATCATTTGCTGACTAATGGCTGCTCAGGGACAGTTTACTTTTTGTTTGTAATAATCTGCGCTGCCCCTTAGCACATAGATAAATGCGATAATTGAATAAGTAAGTAAATAAGAGTAGAGAAGAGAAACTTTTATGACTAAAAAGGGCAACATTCCCATGACATTCCCTCTGTAATGGTGATTATTATGACGAGTCTGTTGGTGATCTGTTACGGAAGAGCAGTTGGATCCAAGGTATCAGAAGTAGGCCTAAGCCTTTTAGTCTATCTGAAAACAACGGAGGTGAATTTACTCTTGATTTTGCTTGTCCCTTTTAAGGGATAACATTTTTTTGTCACATTTACTGTGCGAGTGTTGTCGTAGTTCTCAATTATACACTTTTCCTAGTACTATACCCTTGCACGGAGGTGCAGTTTTCCTAGTGTCAAGTCATTAGGTGGGTTTTTCGGGCATTAACCGCGTAAAAAAACACAGCAACCGGCCTTTGAAGCTTATATATATATATATATATATATATATATATATATGTATATATATATATATATATATATATATATATATATATATATATATATATATATATATATATATATATATTACATAATGTCTCTTTTTTTTGTGAACCTGTTTGAGGATTGGATGCCCCAAGATTCAGAAAGTTAGATTAACCTTTAAATCCTTCCTTTTGAAGATGGGAACTTTACCTGTAAGCTATTTTACGTTCCTATTTCAGGATTAGAGGCTGAGAGAGAGAGAGAGAGAGAGAGAGAGAGAGAGAGAGAGAGAGAGAGAGAGAGAGAGAGAGAGAGAGAGAAGAAGAAGTTTTCAGTGAACATGAGTCGAAAAATAGACGCAGTGTCACAGTAGACCTCATCATTGACCGACTGACTGGTTGATTTAATTCCATAAAAAAAAATGATTGTGTTATTATTATCCGCAAACATCCTTGTAAGGATGGGAGATTGAGTGACATACTGGCTGGGTGTTGACTGGTTTATTGGTAGTTCCTTACTGACTCAATGTACATGTTGTTTTTCAGATTTAGCTGGCCTTGCGCCAGCACGGGCTCTTGCTCAGACAAAGCAAAACAGAGGTAACGTCTCGGACACCTGTGTTTGTCGGCAGACAAACAGATGGCGATATTGCGAGACATAATAAACGTACAGTGATGAAACATATATCAATGGAAAGGCCAGGAAATTCTACATTTAGCCAGTTGCATGAGATTCGAGACAGATTAATGAATACAGTGCAGTAGCATAATATACGTGAAATGGCGAGACGTTTGGCGTCTTCACAAACAGAAACATGCATACAGTTTGATACAGAAGATTCGGTGAAAAGCCTAAGAGACGATCTTCTTATAAAATAAGCTTATGTATAGAATATAGTGCCCCTTTTGGTGAAAAACTCGAATTACAGAAAGAGTTAAGAAAAATAATTAGCGGAAGGGTACCTTGTTAAACACAAGCAACGGGCTCAGAGCGAATTTAGCCTCGAAGTAAATTGATGAATAGATAGTTAGATAGATAGATAAAGAGTATGAACGAATGTTTATAAATGATTTTATCGTTTCTTTTATGCCTCAAGAAGAGCCGTGGATTCGAACGCTTTAATATGGTAAGAGGGTTTCATCTGTGTATGTGTGTGTGAGCATTTGTACCTTTATCAGCCGTTTTCTCCCGCTCTTGAATTCCCCGGTAATATAAAAAATATAACCCTCTCTCTCTCTCTCTCTCTCTCTCTCTCTCTCTCTCTCTCTCTCTCTCTCTCTCTCTCCATTCACTTCGGTGTCGTGTTTCAATTGCCTGACCAGCTTAGGGTTCGTTGGGGTGATAGACTAAGTTTGAAGTCCTCGGCTGCATATAATACCCACCTTTGTTGCTTCGAGATAATACATCCTTTTTATACGTTGACAACATGCGGGAGACTGTAGGAGTCATGTGCGATCGGCAGTAGGTTTGAGTGACTTGCAGAGAGGCATTAAAGTGGGAGAGTTAGAGAACTGTAGGCCTAGGCCTATGTGGAAATCAGAAGCTTGTTGAATAACAGTAATTGTAGACTTCTATAAGTTTGCAAATGATGATGTCAGGGGGTAATTATCATTTCAGTAGTTCTAGTAGCAGTAGCAGTAGTAGTAACAGTCTTAGCAGTAGTCCTTGAGGATAATGCAGGCTATTTATAGTTCGGACACGCGGGCTATCACCACGCGCTCGAGATATGCTCACCAGATGAAAATGCGTATGATATGAACCCAACGGCGCCCGCTCGCTCGCGTGCACGCACGCAAATGGAGAAAACTGATCTCCAGACATTTCACGGCTGTAGATTTACGCTATGGAGCACGGAGAGAGAGCTGGTCCCCTACGATATAAAGAAAAACAAATGAAAATGTTTGTAGAGAACGAGTCTGTGTAAACAACAGTGGAAGGACATGTTTGTCACTGCTAGTACTGAAGGTCAAGTGTATTATCAGACGAATTGTTTGCTGTAGAGGCGTCAGAATAGAAAGGATTGAAAACAAGCAAAAAAAAAAAAAAAATTATGTACAGCCGCTACAGCGTCTAATCAAGGCTACTGACAATAGATCCATCTTTCGGTGGCCTCGGTATAATGCTGTATGAGCCGCGGCCCATGAAACTTTAACCACGACCCGGTGGTGGCCTGTCCTATGTCGTGGCCAGAAGCACGATTATGGCTAACTTCAACCTTAAATAAAATAAAAAACTACTGAGGCTCGAGGGCTGCAATTTGGTATGTTTGGTGATTGGAGGGTGGATGATCAACATACCAATTTGCAGCCCTCTAGCCTCAGTAGCTTTTCAGATCTGAGGGCGGACAGAAAAAACGCGGACGGACAGACAAAACCGGCGCAATAGTTTTTTTACAGAAAACTAAAAAAAAAAAGTAGGTTTCTAAAGGGTCTTCATCGTTTGGAATTTTTCGCTTTAAAGACCCAAAGTTTTGGTACTTTTTGTAAAAAAATAATTAGGCCTATGTACTGGAAATAAGGGCACACTTCTGCAAATACCCATGAATTATATTCCTGTTCATGATTATTATTCATTGCATTGGTATAATTTTATAATAAACAGTCATTCATAGGATACGTTGCTCAGATCTTCACAACCACCTCCCCCACCCCCCCAAGCCTGGTTCCCCCAGTCCTGCCCACGCCACGTGGACATATCTATTAGTTCATATCTTTTGTATCCTTGTAATTTATTTTCCTACGGGATGCATGAAAATCAGGGAAAAAATGTGTAAGCTTCTGATAGTCTAAGCTGTAATAATAATTTGTGTCAAGCTGATGATGATATCATGTAGAAATCGAAGCTTCCTCTCTAACAAAATTTCCTAGTGCATAATTATACGTGTCTTAAACTTTTTTGTCAGTATTCGGACCTCATCACATCCCATTACTGCCTGCACAAGATTTCCTTTTGCCAGTGAGAAGTTGCACTCACAATGGCGGACAATTGCGCTTTCAGTTTTGTCAACAAAATTGGTTACTTGATGCAAATTTGTACTGTACGAAAAAATGCTTCAAAACGTCATAAATATTTTAGATACGCAAGATTAGATGCAAACTAAGGAAAAAAGGGAGAACATTAATCCTAAAAATAACGCGGGGAGGGAACGAGGAAACAAATCGCTCGAGTTTCTGTTTAAGCTGAAGACTGACGTCACAGCAGAACCTGATTCTTCCCTTCGACAAATTTGGGGTAATGGATTTTCCTGGAACAGTGTTGAAAAGGAATGCTCTATGTAGCGTCTAACAGTCCTTAATACTATGTTATTGTACGATGTCACGTATCGTAATTATTATGCTAAAAAGTATTCAGTAGTCATAGAGTCTAACTCTGCCGTCGTCAAGGCTTCGTTACAACCCTTTAAACCGCGTGCTCTCAGCCTCATGTAGACCTATGGACTCTGACCAACCAGCAGGGGCAAAGAGACATTGTATAGGCATATATATAATATAAAATCTTATGGAAGTAACTTAGATCTACAGTACTTGACAGTAAGCGAAAGCCTTCAACGTGTTTTATGTGACAAATGTTCCAGGAAAAAAAGGGTTTCGACACAGTCCATCTTGTGACGTAATCAAGAAGCCACCGTTAGGCTCAACAACAAAATCTTGGCTTAAACAAGGCACGCTCTTGCTTTTCGCGTTGGATAAAATCACTTTCTGTGCGACAAACTTACCAGCTTTTTATTAAATGTCGTTGCAAAAGTAAATTCACTTACATGATCACAAATATGGCCAATTCGCGACTCAGATTTTTACGATATTGTACTGAAAGATGGCAGACATTTATGTTAGGTCTACAGAAAATTAGTCTAAATTTCGGAATCACTTTGAGAAGGATTTTGTTTCTCATTCTTTTTTTTTATTGTGTTACGAGTGATTATTCATTATTATTTTATTTTCTAACGTATATTTTGCGTCAGTAGTTCCTGCGTCTGACGATAAATGGAACATGAAAACACTTTTAACGAATCCGTGAAATGTGAAACACTCTTAATTCTTTGGTGTGTGTGTGTGTGTGTGTGTGTTCATAAATGTGCGTGTTTATATAAGTGTGACGATGAGAACATTAGCTATCATGCCTTAACCTCTTAAGACTCAGTTGTTTGTGTATGTTTGTGCTTGTGCATGTGTTGTATGATGAGATTAGAGCCAAGCAATAGAAAAGTCCTTGTAAGTTGTTTTTGAACTTGTATTGAACTAGTTCGGTTTAGTTACGTGCTGTGTTTGTGAGTTTTTGTATCTGCGTGCCGTATGTGTATGTATGCAGTATTTTCTTGTGTCGTATGTTCATGTATGTGCGTATGTTGATGTACGGGAAAGTGTATATGTTCGTGTGGGATGTTGAATTGGAAGGAGGCCCTCACAGGATGACAGCAAAGGGAAAGTTGAGGAAGGAGAGAGAGAGTACTACACCAGTGTCCTTCTTGGCACTTTGCCGAATGCGATATTAAATATCCTAGTGGCGTTTGGGTTCAGTTGTAGATTCTCTCTCTCTCTCTCTCTCTCTCTCTCTCTCTCTCTCTCTCTCAAAGATCACATCGCCCTTTTTAATGTTATCGTAACGGCATTCCGCTTGCTCCATGTGCTTCAGGAACGGTGGGATTTGCCCAGCCGTGAGATCATGCGTCTAAAGCGGCATTTGTTTTTCCTTTGAAGAAGAAGAAGAAGATGTTACCAATACTCTTAGACCAAGGCTCTTTACGTAGGCTCATAATCATAAGACTTATAGGCCTACAGTTGTGAAATTCATGCTTTGCTTAATTCTGTAAAAGAAAACTATTGTGCCGGCTTTGTCTGTCCGTCCACACTTTATTCTGTCCGGACTTTTTCTGTCCCCTCACCCCTCAGAGGGCTGCAAATTGTTACGTTGATCTTCCACCCTCCAGTCATCAAACGTACCAAATTGCAGCCCTCTAGCCTCAGTGGTTTTTATTTTACTTAAGGTTAAAGTTAGCCATGATCGTGCTTCTGGCAGCGCTATAGAATACGCCACCACCGGGCCGTGGCTAAAGTTTCATGGGCTGCGGCTCATACAGCCTTATACCGAAGCCACCGAAAGATAGATCTATTTTCGGTGGCCTTAATTATACGTTGTAGCGCTTGTACAGAAAACTCAATTGCGCTGAAGTTTTACTTGTTTATTTTATATAGTTTTTTTTTGTGCTGTCACATAACATCTTTTTCACTTATGTTGTCACATGACATTTTTCACATATGTTGCCATATGATATTTTGCACATATGTTGTCACATGACATTTTCACGTCACGTGAAATTTTTCCACGTGTTGTCACATGACATTTTTCACATATGCTGTCACATGACATTTTTCACATATGTTGTCACATGACATTTATTTCACATATATTGTCACATGACATTTATTACACATGTTGTCACATGACATCTTTTTCACATATGTTGTCACATGAGATCTTTTTCACTTGTTACATGCCTTTTTTACATGTCACATGACATTAATTTGTGCTCATAGGCCTATGTTGTCACATGACACTTATTTCACATATGTTGCCACATATGTTGTCACATGACACCTTTTTCACATATATTGTCATGTGACTTTTTTCACTTGTTGTTATATGAAATTTGTGCTTATAGGCCCATGTTGTCACATGACATTTTCCCACATATGTGGTCACATGACATTTTTCAATTTTTTCTCTACATATCCCATGTAAGCATTTTTAAAAATTAAGTTAATTAAAGATGACTTTGGAATGTACAAGAAGAATGTGATCGAATCATGAATTATGATAAATAGAATACTAAATTCTATCACATAGCCTAACTATCTAGACCAGTGATTCTTAAACTGGGGGTCGTGCCCCATTAGAGGGGCGCCAGAAGCTTCTAGATGGTTCCTTTTTTTATTTGTGATGTTAATTGCAAAATTGCCAAAAACATCATTACTGCTTCCACATGTTTTCTAATTATTATCTCAGAACATGCCAAACATTCATAACATAAGTCAGTTTTCAGTTCAAATCTTGTTTATGAAGTGCCTTCTTTTGTTATGATAAGTATAATAGTATACAAATAGACAGCATATTGTTTATAGTTTTTAGTTGGCAAAAATTTCAGGGGTAGGGAGGCGTGGGATCTATAAATAATATAGAGAAGGGGGGCGCAAGGCAAAAAAGCTTGAGAACCACTGAATTCTAAACCTCAACTTTCACTTTGTCTGAGAAAAGACCGAAATCTTGACGTAATGATTCTGGGTAGATTTGCAAGGCACCCGATTCGCTACCTACATACATAAATCCACACATACATACATACATTGTGTCTATGTATGTATGTGTGTGTGTGTGTGTGTGTGTGTGTGTAGTGTGTCATCCGCCAGGGCGCACCCATGAGGGACATAATCACTCGATTTGACCTTCTACGAAGACAGGAAATTAATAAAAAAACAACTCTCGATCTTCGGAGAAGACAACTATTTGAATCACATCTTTATTTCCCATCGCTTGACAAGAGACAACAGCTCTTCTTCAACGGAGTAAGAACAGTCGCTGTTTGTTTGTTAAACAATTCAAGTGGCCCAAAGAAGTGCAAGAAAAAAAAAAAAAAGAGAAACACTTGAGAGCGGTTCATTGGAAACCCGGGTGTGGGGGTGATTTGGTGAGTGGGTGGGTGGGTGGGTTTGTGTGGGTGTGGGGGCCCTACCTGACCTGGATACGGGAAGGTAGCAACAGCAGTGGGTGGTTTAAATAGAAGCTTACTGTATCGGCCTAGCTTTGGCTATTGGATACCCCCATTGTTGTTTGCCCTGCGTGGTTGGGCGTGGGCAAGGCGAGCGTTTGTTTATATATGAGAGAGAGAGAGAGAGAGAGAGAGAGAGAGAGAGAGAGAGAGAGAGAGAGAGAGACTCCCTCTCCTCCCGGCTATGGAGGTGAACTCACGAGTTTTTTCCGTTTTCAATGATGATACGGCTGTATACATTTAGACGCATACAGATCATTCATCTCTCTCTCTCTCTCTCTCTCTCTCTCTCTCTCTCTCTCTCTCACACACACACACACACACACACACACACACACCAGGACCAGAACAGATTCCAGTCATAGAGAGTCCCGTGACGTCACTTGGTATCGAGAAACAATACTTCTCTCAGCGTACCATGAAAGGTCGCCAGACACCTTGGATAAAGAGCCCGTGTTTCCTTTTTATAGATACAAAGGTCGTTGTTGTTGATGGTGGTCGGAATATCTTGATTGATTTTGTTGTTTTATTTATATATATTGGACGCCTCTCTGTCTGTCTGTCTCTTGGTATGAGAGAAGGAGTTATAAATATTGAACTCTCTCTCTCTCTTGGGATGAGAGTAGGTTTGTATTTGTGAAGGGAATAAGGTACCAGATTGTTAGTCGACTGTTTAGGATCGCTGTTGTGGTTGCGAGCGATTAATCAAAGTTTGCACTGTCCAGTTTGAAAAGTTGGCCTCGACGAGGCAGTTCTGACAAAGGAAGCCTTTAGAGAGGCACTTCTGAGACAAGGAGGACCTCGAGGAGGCAATTCATAAAGAGGAAGGCCTCGACGAGGTAGTTTGACAAAATGAAGACAATAACAATGTAATTCTATAAAAGAAGGCCTCGACGAGGTATTTCATAAACCCAAGGCCTCGACGAGGTATATATTTCCTAAAAACAAGGCCTCGACGAGGTATTTCATAAAAACAAGGCCTTGACGAGGCAGTTCTTACAAAGGAAGGCCTCAGAGAGGCAATTTTGGAACAGAGAACCTCGAGTTAATTCATAAAGGGGAAGGCCTCGACGAGGTAGTTTGACAAAAGGAGGACACTGGCAATTTAATTCTTTAAAAGAATGCCTCGACGAGGTACTTCATAAAAAATAACGCTCCGACGAGGCATTTCATGAAAAAATGAGGCCTCGACGAGGTAGTTCTTACAAAGGGAGTCTTCGGAGAAGCACTTCTGAAACAAAGAGAACCTCAAGGAGGTAATTCATAAAGAGAAAGGCCTCGACGAGGTAGTTTGACAAAAGGAAGACAATAGCAATGTAATTTTTTAAAAGAAGGCCTCGACGAGGCATTTCACGAAAAAATAAGGCCTCGACGAGGTAATCCTCAGAGAAGGAAGACCTCAGCTAGCTAAACCTCATTCCCACCTCGGCAAAACTATTCCTCAAATAATGATTTTCTATCTATCTATCTATCCGGGCTTGAGACCGACTCAAGTTTTGGATGATGACGTCATAAGCTCGCATGCGCAGAACTCCAGAAAAAAAACTATTTTCTCTTTTTTGACTCCAAGGGTGGAACTTTGTTACGCCCTTTCGAGGGCGCAGGTATTAGGGAGGCGTATAATGTCAAGAGGCAGATGCGTATAAATATATTATGCATTATCATAAACAAAAATCTTTTATGAAAGTATTAAAAACGTTTTTTCCTATTTTGTACATCTAGGCTAAACAGTCTGGTTTTAGACTAACATAGCCTGAAAGTTGATGTCTGTTCAAGCACATATTTTACACATTTTTATTGGTTTTATGCCAACATAGGCCTAAAGTTGATGTTTACTCAAGCACATATTTTGCACATTTTTATTGGTTTTATGCCAACATAGGCCTAAAGTTGATGTCTTTTCAAACAAATATTTTACACATTTTTATTGTCTTTAGATCAATATAGGCCTAAAGTTGATGTCTCATGTGCATATTTTACAAATTTTTATCGGTTTCAGACCAACATAGGCCTAAAAATGTATGTAATTTCAGGCTCATATTTTACACATTTTTAATGGTTTTAGACTAATAGGCCTAAAAGTTTATGTTATTTCTAGCACACATTTTACACAATTGTATTAGTTTTAGACTAACTTAGTCTTAAAGGTTAATGTCTGTTCAACCACATATTTTACAGATTCTTATTGATTTTAGACCAACATAGGCCTAAAACCTGATGTCCATTCAATCACATATTTTACTCATTTTCATTGGCTTTAGACCAACATAGGCCTAAACGTTTAGGCTATATCATTTCAAGTACACATTTCACACATTTTTATGAACGGGAATCAATCGTGTCTCTTGATGCGTTTGTTGTGTGTTTATCTGCATCTATCCGTTTAATTTTCCAAGTTACCTTCTGCCATTGGCAATCGATATGTAAACAAGCTGTCGCTTGAATAGTCACCATATGATACCCATATTGTAACGAGCACGACGAGAAACGTATCTGACAAAGGACGCGCATGCTTATTGAAAAACGTCCCTTGGGCCTAAGATATGAACCTGTTATTGAGACGAAGCCTCTGTAAGCATTTTTTGGCCCACAAAGACACCTAACATGAATCACAGACATCCGACGGCTTAGTCATTTCCTCTTGACCAAAAAATATTTCGTCATATCGCCGCTGATAAGCTTCATTCAGTTTTCTGTTGGGACATTTCGGTGTTGAATAAATGAGAAAGACATTGTTTGCCAAATCTCGGGTCCCTGGCTTATTTAGTTTTGGATTTATATATATTTGTGTTATTTATTTATTAGTTATTCTTATCAGTGACACGTAACGTTTTACAAGTTGGTATTTGTCGATAGGCCCTAGCGAAAATGTTCAGGTCTTTTAGCTCTTTCAATTCTGTTATCATTATTTCTGATCTTGGCCTATTACGTGGTTCCTGATATATATGCTCTGCTAATAATAATAATAATAATAATAATAATAATAATAATAATAATAATAATAATTTAAGACCACCAATCTTTGGGGATTGTGATTCCACTTTCTGTTGTCAACGGATGTATGAATTGCATTCTATTCGAGAGCCGTCCATTTCCAACCTCCCTATGGCCACTGTCGTCGCGACGCCAGTTTTGTAAATTGATGGGATGTAGCCTTGCATTGAACAAAAAAAAAAAAAAAAAGAAGACAAGAATTGGCTTTATCTTTTTATCAGTAGGCAAGGCACGTTATCCATCTATCTCAAAGATAAGGGGGCGAGATTACGCCTTTCCAAGGGGGTGCCGTTGTACAGGTTGATCTCATCTGCGAGCAGAGTCCATCATAAACTCTTAACAAAGTACGGAATTTTCTGTATAGAGAAAGAAGGCTCTAAAGACCTAATTCTCATAGAATCGGCTTTGCCGTTAAAGTGAAGATGATTTTGACCCTTACAGATTAAGAGGAGAGGAGGTTGTTTGATTAGTAGTGTCGCACGGGGTGCCTACGTAGAAGACCGGACGAGGGTTTTTTTTGGGGGGCCCTTCTCCTGTGTTACGCGTCAGTTTGAGGTGTTAGCCACTGCGGAGTGTGACGGGATTATACAACAGTGTGAATGAGGGGTTTGTATATATTTATATATATTTTGTCCGTACTCATTCTAGGCTTACAGGAATAGCATTTGGTAATGTGTTTTATGTATGTTTTTTTTTTTTTTGTAGTTTTTGTGCACAGACTTGACAAAAAAAAAGCGCAAAGTGTCCTTACTCATTGTAGGCTTACAGGAATAACAATGGCATGCGTTTTATTTAGTTTTCTTTTGTTTTTAGTTTTTGTGCATAGACTAGACTAAAAAAAAAGCGCCAAGTATCCTTCCTCATTCTAGGCTTACAGGAATAGCATTGACAATGTGTATATATAGATTTTTTCTTTTTAGTTTTTGTGCGCAGACTAGACTAAAAAAAGCGCAAAGTATCCTTACTCATTCTATGCTTACAGGAATAGCATTTATAGTTTTCTTTTGTTTTTAGTTTTTGTGCACAGACTAGACTAAATAGAACGCAGTGTCCTTATTCATTCTAGGTTTACGCGAAGCGTCCGACATTGAAAATCCTGATGGTACTGTGCTTTATTTTAGATTTTTATTTAGTTTTTGTGCACAGACTAGGCCTAAAAAGTTCCTTACTCATTCTAGACTGATGTGAAGCGCCCGACATGAAAATCGCATTGAAAACGTGTTATATTCTTAGTATTGCATAGTTTTTTGTTTATTCTGTGCACGCGTTGGGCCTTAAAACAATGTAAAACACACTGATAAGTATTCTATCAGATTCTTGCGTGGTTATAAAGAAGGAATTCGGGGGAGGGGCGGGGAGAGAGAGAAGTATTCTATTCGGCCCGGTGTTCGGTTATTCCCCGCACACACGAATTAGACGCGCCTGAAGAAGATGCTTGCGATCAGTATTCCAACCTTCTACAGATTTTCCGTTCCTCCTGCGCGCGCGCAAAACGTGGGTAGACTGAAGATTGAAGTGGCCAACTCCCTAAAGCATTATAAAGCGTTCGCAAAACAGTTTTGTTCAAAGTTTTTTTTGGGGGGAGCTTTCGATAAGATTCGCCTCTTGTGTTGAAATCCTCAACTTGCTTCCATTTTTTTTTCTCGTGTATCCTGTTGACTTACCCAAGGCCTGGGCTAGTGAAGGTCATTTAGGATGCCAGTCCCATCGGCCTCTGATATTAAAAAGGAGAGAAATACCAGACGTTCTGTGAGATCTAGGCTAATTGGAGATATACACCACCCTCAGGAGCTGAAGCTGTTGATGGCGCCATTTTGAGAGAGAGAGAGAGAGAGAGAGAGAGAGAGAGAGAGAGAGAGAGAGAGAGAGAGAGAGAGAGACATCATGTACTCACTTATCTCTAGGAGCAGGTTTTACTGTTCATGCACAGTGTTCTTCTAATGATTTTGTTTAGCTTTCTTTTAAACTCTTCCAAACTGTTGCTGTTTACAACTTCTTGTTGGGGGGCGGCTCCAGCTTTTTTAAAGAGAGAGAGAGAGAGAGAGAGAGAGAGAGAGAGAGAGAGAGAGAGAGAGAGAGAGAGAGAGAGAGGTAAGCTCTATTTGTAGTTCTTAAAGAGAGTAAGAGAGAGAGAGAGAGGAGAGAGAGAGAGAGAGAGTTCTAGAGAGAGAGAGAGAGAGAGAGAGGTAAGCTCTATTAGCAGTTCTTAAAGAGAGAGAGATCAGTTTTTAAGAGAGAGAGAGAGAGAGAGAGAGAGAGAGAGAGAGAGAGAGAGAGAGAGAGAGAGAGGTAAGCTCTATTAGCAGTTCTTAAAGAGAGAGGTAAGCTTTATTATCAGTTTTAAAAGAGAGAGAGAGGAGAGAGAGAGAGAGAGAGAGAGAGAGAGAGAGAGAGAGAGAGAGAGAGAGAGAGGAAACTTATATGAGCAGTGTTTACTTTTAAAGAGAGAGAGAGAGAGAGAGATTCTCAAATCAGAGCAAGGAGAGAGTCAGAGAGAGAGAGAACAGCCAAGTGGACAGAGAGAGAGAGACCTTTCAAGGTAGACCTTTCAAAATATGTAAATTATGAAAGATAAGTATTATTCTAATTCGTAACAGCTTTCATTTCCTCTGTAATAGAATGACGCGTGTGTACACACATTTTCTGTGTAAAACTCGCCGACGTCCAGCCCTGGGCCTAGTTTTGTGACGTCACGTGGGCCTAACACGTCCTTGGATAGCCTGGGCTCTCTCTCTCTCAAGATTTTCTTATTGAGCTTACTCTCTCTCTCTCTCTCTCTCTCTCTCTCTCTCTCTCTCAAAAATGCTGATGTAGCTTACCTCTCTCTCTCTCTCTCTCTCTCAAAAATTTCTTATAGAGTTTACTTCTCTCTCTCTCTCTCAAAAAAAAAAATTCGTATAGAGTTTACTTTTCTCTCTCTCTCAAAAGTTTCTTATTGAGCTTATTTCTCTCTCTCTCTCTCTCTCTCTCTCTCTCTCTCTCTCTCTCTCTCTCTCTCTCTCTCAAAAGTTTCGTATTGAGCTTACCTCTCTCTCTCTCTCTCTCTCTCTCTCTCTCTCTCTCTCTCTCTCTCTCTCTCTCTCTCTCTTACCTCTCTCTCTCTCTCTCTCTCCCTCTCCGTACATTACCGTCATTTCTAGACTCAATGCGCATGAGTCACAACTGCAATTACCCAAACCCCATTTCTCATTTATTCAACTTCAAAAAAGCCCCCATTCGCCAAATGCGGTTTCCTTCAGAGATAAACAATATGAAAGCCTTCCGGAGGATGTCGCCTGTGGTCTAGTTTTCACTTCGAAAAGAAAACGAAAAGAAAAAAGAAAGAGAAAAATCATTGTGACATTCCCTTCGTTTTCCGGGAATCCTCTGGTGGGAGTGTTCTATTGTGCATAGGTGTGGTTTAGTTTGTCTTCTTAAGTCGTTTCTGTACGATTAGACAGTCACATTAAAGATATCTCCAAGAGTAGGCCTATGCCGTAACGAGTTTATTATTATTATTATTATTATTATTATTATTATTATTATTATTATTATTATTATTATTATTATAGATTTTACATAGATAAACAACTGAGAAATTTGTCGGGTAGTCAAGACCACCTTTTACAAAAATCCCCTGCCTTCTTGCGTCATCATAAATAATAATAATAATAATAATAATAATAATAATAATAATAATAATAATAATAATAATAATAATAATAATTGTAAGGATAAACTGAGAGAGAGAGAGAGAGAGTGAGTGTGAGAGAGAGAGGGGGGTGGGTGTAAAATCTCATTCGTCACCCAGACAGTCAGGCCTCTGTAAAATAAATGCAAATAATTAGACATCTTTCGATAATTTTAAAAAAAGTGTTTCTTACCAGAAATACAGTTTTATTTTCAATTCCCTTTTACAATATCATTCTTTGCTCAAGTTGTGAAAGAAAGAATGAAGAAAAAAGAAAATATTAGACAGAGGATTAGCGTCATCAAGGTTTTCTCAGTTCAAGTGGACATTCCCCACGTCAAAATTGTTTTCGTTTATTTGATGAGAAGCGAATTCTCTCTTTTAAACTAATAAATATTTGCAAATGGGATCGTTAAAAAAAGGGGGTTGCTAGGTAGACCTATATGCCCGTTTAGAAGCGGTGTTAATATATTTAAGATAGCCTAACCAGTCGCTGTGCTCATGAGACTATCGCCAGCGTTCGTTAATGTAGCTTTTATAAAGACCGCAGCCTACATGCTGTGGGATTAACATATGTTAAAATAACGATTGTTTTACAGCAAAGAAATCATGAAACAATTCATTTCTAGAACATGCGTTGTGATATAACTAGAGGGACCTGTTTTAGTATTCAAATGACCATATCGTCGACTGGCATAGCCTAGGATATCCTCTTGGAATACTCATGGGATTCCTCTTAGGATACAATTGTTCCTCTTCTTGAGGTCCCATTGGAATTCCTCTTGGGATGAATTAGTATTCCATGCAATTTCTCTCGGGAATTTGAATTCCTTTCGACGTACCCCCTTGGAATTTCTACTAGATTGAGGAAGATATCTGCGGCAGACAGTGGTCCCAAGATGCCCTGAAGTTTGCTATGAAAAACGAGAAGAAAAAAAAACTTCAAAGCTCGCTTACCCTACATCATGGCTGTTCGTATCAGATGTTACAACTTGACGAGTTCGGGTCGTCAAGTTCTAACATCTGATACGAACAGCCCAAGGGGATGGTACTAAACACGGCGCCCATTTTGCACGTAAACGTACTTACGGCCTAAATTACTTACAGCCGAAAGGACGTTTATGTGCAAAATGGGCGCCGTGTTTAATACCAGCCCCTTGGGGATGTACGTTAAACATAAAATAATGACGGCAAATACCATAACGATAACGTTTTCCGTTGTTTTGGATGTTATGGCCAAAATGACCTATGGCTAAAACGACCGAGACCGAATTTGACGACAATAGGCTGATGTTTTCATTTTTGACGATACGCTTCTAGAATTAGCGAATATACTAAGCTATAGAAGAAGTTAAAAACTGACTTACACCAGAGATTAAGAATCTAACCACAATCCTCGAAAATGTGGTATTTTTTTTTTTTATATTTCTGCTCTTATGTGACGAAGGGGTTTCAGTCCCCTTTGCATGCGAAGAATGATACTCAATCCTCTTTTGCAGGTAACTCCCGCCCCTTCCCGCCAACGATGGCCAGCCGGTTAATTTGGTTAATCGTCATACTTGGATTAGGTAAGTACTTGCAGAATGTTGTGAGAAGTATTTGGATAACTGTAAAATACCGATTCAGTGAATCGTTTAAAAGCTAAAATATTGCTGTAATTATTCATTCAAAAGTTGTAAAGCATTACAGTAATAATTCCATCGAAAGCTATAAAACATTGCTGCAGCAATTCATTCAGAAGCTGTAAAATATTTTTGCAGCAGTCTCACAACCTGTAGACTGTTCTCGTAGCACTTTTAAAGATGTAAAATATTATTGCCAAACTTGTAAAATTCTGTTGCAATAGTAAGAGAAATATGTAAAATTTCATGTCGATGCTTGAAGAAATCGGTACTCAAAATCCTTGACAGTTTTGATTCACAGGCAGAACTTTGAAAAGTTGTTAAGAAACGGCTATAAAAATATCGTTGCAGCACTTAAGATTACTTGGGGTCTCTGTGGTCCCTGAGAATTTCCAAAGTCCAACTTGAAATTATTCTAAAAAATCTACCTTTGGACATTGAGATATTCCAAGGTGTCCATCTGTGCACCTTGAAATTTCATACTGTTTGTAAAAGGACCGTGGAATCGTGTCTGCTGACCCTGAAATTTCATAGGGGTCCCGACCCTAAAATTTTCGATTCCATGTAGGCCTAAAGCTTGGGACCTTGGTATCTTCCAAACAAATGATTCTTCAGATTGCTCGTGCTGATTTTGGGTGGGGTGTTAGCCAAGCAAGAAATTAATAAGAAACAAAAAATAAATCAATTTTTGTCTCGCTTCTCAGGTTATCGGTGTGCCTGTCTCCGGCCTCGGCTTAACGTCTCGGACGAATTTGTGGTGGACAGTCGGACAGAGAAGAGTTTTTCCCTCCGCTGCGAAGGGACGGAGAAACTCTTCTGGAACTGGACAGCTCCGGTAAGTCTTTTCAAACTTATTCTTCTTCTTTCGTGGACGTTTTCGCAAAGTCTTTCGTGGTTCCTAAGCGCTCACTCCACAAACACAGTTGCGGGCATAGTATACTGTAGGTGCAGTTTCTGGTTCGTAAGCGCACACTCTACAAACACAGTTGCGGGCGTAGTATACTGTAGGTGCAGTTCCTAGTTTCTAAGCGCACATCACTTTACAAAAACAGTTGCGGGCATAGTTACTGTACAGTAGGTGCAGTTCCTGGTTCCTAAGCCTCCACAAACACAATTGTGTTTGTGGAGCATAGTATACTGTGCCCGCAGGTGCAGTTCTCTTGTTCAAAGTATGCTGTAGGTGCAGTTCCTGTACTCGACAAACACAATTGCGAGCACTATACTGTCAGTTCCTGGTTCCTGTTCCACAAACACAGACTCTAACTGTTCGTGACTAACAGCGCAGAGCTACTGTATATTTAACGTTGAAGTTTTACTATTATAGCTTCTCTCTTTCCTATTGTTATTACATTATTTCACTTGTTATTTACTATTTTAATCGTCTTTGGCTTCAGTTTTTTTTTTCAGATTGCACCAAAATGTTTAATCCTTGAACATAACCTCTTCTGCAATAAAAAAAAAGTAACGTCACTGTTTCTGACCTAATTTAAAAAGATTTTTTTTTACAGAATATCAACAAATAATTTGTACTTTAAATTTAACCCCCACTCTTTTTACTTTTCCTGCACTATTGAACTTTAAGCATTCTTCTTCTTCTTCTTCTTCATTTTACCGTCATCCCATGTTCACGTGTATGGGATCTCGTTTATGTGATGTTACATGCACATCATGTTCATACAGCATCTTGTGTGCGGTGTGATCATGTATTTGATGTGCATATGTAGTTCATACATTCCTTGTTATCTCATATTTAGTTGGTAATTATGACGCTTTCTAATCCCATTTTTTGTTTACTTTTTATCTGTATAACCTTATGCATATGGTATATTTACATCCTAAATTCCTTTTTATCTCACGTTGACATATTTATGACGTATTTGCAATCACTATGTACTACTTTTTGCTGTTTTCTTTTTGATCTGTGATATAACCGTGATATATATATATATATATATATATATATATATATATATATTATATATATAACTGATGTGATGTGCTATATGCTCGCATATTTATATATCTCTGACATGGTGGAAGCTGTCGTTTTGGACAAAACTCCCGTGCATTGGTACTTAATGAAAGGTCCTTCTTTTTCATTTTAGATTCTACCTACAGACGGAGTCTTGAGCGTAGCAGAGGAAGTCCATGAACACACAGACTTTCCTTACATCTCGACGCTGACTGTGAGTAAATTGCTCGTCTGTGCTCTGTTAAAATCGCAGAGGTACTAATGTTGAATAAACGTGACATCGAAGGTCAATTAGGCATGTCCCGTTAAATCTTGTTGTGCCTCTGTTGACCTGACTTCATTCGGTGGGGTAGGTCGCGGGCAGGATAGAGAAAGATGTTCTGTAGGTAGCAAGGTAATCCTAAAAGATAGAAAAATAGAAAGTTGGCACTCCATTATATTATATATATATATATATATATATGTATATATATATATATATATATATATATATATATATATAATATATATATATATATAATAATATATATATATATAAAATATAAATGTGTCTATGTGTGTATCAGAAATAACTGTCAGAAAAGTTAAGCTTGTAGGAAAAACCTCCTGAACTTCTCTTCAGAGCAAATGAACTTGATGAGAACCACATCAAGCTCGGCCGTAAGAAGGAATTTTTCTTTAGTTTGGTCCCCAAAGAGACTCTACTTGAGATTCTTCGCAGCGTCACTTCAGCCCCTAGCAGCAGTCCCTTTCATTCTTTCGGTAATTCTATATATTAGCTCTGCGCCTGTTTTTACCTTTTCAGCTGGTTTTTTCTACACTTTTAGGGGTTCTGATACTGGCGGTGTATCTGTTTGTTGTCGGCCGAATGGAGTGTCCCTTCGCCGTGTTTAGTACTGGCCCGGGGGTTGTTGGGTACCTGTACGTTAACAAGTTATTGCACTTGCCGGACGGGATATGAACCGTTTGAAACAGACGTACCCGTGCTGTCATGTGAAGATCGCGTGTGGAAACCCCTTGTTGGATGGACTTCACGGGTTAATAACAGGTTAATTACAATCGAGCGCCAAAAATTAAAGGTAAATTCATAATTAGCAACCAAAAAACTGTAGAAAAAGTTAAGTTAGAGGGCAGTCGCCGAGGCGGAGCTACTATATAGTCCTACCATTACTTCTCCTGTATCTCTGCTCAAATTCTCTCTCTTCCGTCTTACTTTCCACCCTCTCCTAACAGTTGTTTCTTACTGCAGTTGTGAGGTTTCCTCCTGTTACGCCTTTAAAACCCTTTTTATTCTGTTTATCTTTCACCACTGAATGACCTTATAGGTCCCAGCTCTTGGGCCACTGGCCTAAATTTTGTATTGCATGACGTAATTCAGTTTTGAAATTTTTTTCCTACAGCTAACAGATCCATACTCAACTGACACGGGGTTCTATCGTTGCCACTACAAGGCAGTGAGAGACCATGTTCTTGAAGAGGACAAAGTTGCCAGTACCTACGTTTACGTATATGGTCAGTATATGTGTTGCTGTAGTAATAGAAATGAGTTGGCACAATTAATGAGATTAGCAAAACCTAGCACTAAAGTGAAGCCAGTTGTCAAATTTTGTGTGTCTTCAGTGGAATTTTTTATGACGGGGGTATGCTGTACGATATAAATTTAGATACTGTGGAAAGAAACATTACAGTCATTTAAAGTCTTACGAATTTTACAAGGAAGAGTCAAGCAGCTAATAAAAAATGATGAAATCGAACCTAACTCAGGCAGACATTTTATTTTTGACATAAATCCCTTGATAAAGTATACATTGCTGTATTTGCAGCCATGTTAAGTAGGCCTTTTTAGATAATTTTGTTCAACAATTAAAGATGGTGTCACACAGGCACGCTTCTGTCATCTTTTAGCATCTTTCTGCCAAATCTTGTCCCAAGTAGCCGATAAATCATTGATTTGTTCCAGTGAGCTAGCTCACAAATTAGCCTAAACAGGTGACAGATTTTTACTTATCTCAATTCTCTCTTGTGCGCTATCACTGTAATGAACGTATGCCGCTTCTGTTATACACAAATGAAAAAAATATTTGCTGCTTGGCACAGAGTCTGGCAAAAAGACGCTGAAAGATGTTGCAAAATTCCCCTTGTCACACCGCCTTCAACATTGATCTCCATTTGATGCAGTAGACCTTGTTCTAGCCTGATCAAGAATGGTCAAACTGAAGCATATAGAATAGAGTAAATCTTGTTATTGCCTGATCAAGCCTGATCAAGAATGGTCAGACTGAAGCATATAGAATAGAGTAAATCTTGTTCTTGCCTGATCAAGAATGGTCAGACTGAAGCATATAAAATAGAGGAACACAGTCCTTATCTCTAGTTGTCTGACTGATGACTTGTCTCTGGCAGATGGTGAGGCTGGGGTTGTTCCCAGTTCTAAAAGTTCAATAATGGTCACCACTGACGAAAAACTGGTCATCGATTGTCGCCCCACCATGCCAAACATCACCGTTACTCTTTGGAAAGACGGGTCTCAGGTAAATTACTGCCTTTGTTTCATTTGTACATAGATTTAAAATCATTACCTCCCTGTGGGGGCTAGTGCCGTCAGAGCACCTCAGGTGGTGCGGTTTCCTTTCGACCCCTAGGTGCAACCTCTTTCATTCCTTTTACTGTACTGTACTGTACCTTGTTTCCTATTCTCTTCTTCCATCTTACTTTCCACCCTCTCCTAACAATTGTTTCATAGTGCAACTGGGAGGTTTTCCTCCTGTTACACCTTTAAAACGTCTTACTTTCAGTTTCCCGTTAGGATTGAATGACCTCGTAGGTCCCAGCACTTGGACTTTGACCTAAATTTTATATTCCTTTCCATTCCATAAAGCATTACCTGAGTCGAAGGACAGTATCATTGAAGACAGTTGCCATAGGTCTAGTTAATGAAACAAAAATGAAGAGCATGTCTTCTGGTGTCCTTAACATCTTCCAGCAAACTTTGCACCAAACAACCGGTGTTTATGACAGAGTTGGGTGCAAGATGGTAAGAGATGTGATACCAGAGTGGACCTTATTGACTCTCCTCAAAATAGGAATGCTTGTCATTCATGCTGTTCCAGTGCTGGTCTTCTTTAGTCTAAGATAAAAGTCGATACTGTAACGAACTCTTGATATACTGTGTAAAACTGGTTTTAAGATGTTTAGTAAGATGCAGTCTTCATAGATAGTAGTTTGTCACCATCATCGTCATTCTGTCTTTGCATGACTAACAAGGAGGTGTATAGGTACAGTATGTGTAGAAAACTTATAACGTAGATATATCGTGCATGTCGTAGTAGAATGGATTGGAACTAACACTAGTACTAGAGCAACCCTGCTATTATGTATTTTGAAATGCCTTTGGCACCAGGCCACAAGAATGAAATTTTAGATTGTCTAATCTTGTTCTTTTCTTTTTTTTACCCACATGAACAACACATAGGTCAGGTTGTATTGGATTCATTTCTTGTCTCTTACTGTCTGTCATCCTTTCAGAGATTTTTCTGCGACCCTGTAAGGGTTTGGGATAGAATTTTTCTCCTTCTCCCCTGCCAGCTTCCTCCTCACAAGTCCTGTGATAAATAAAGACATTAATTGCCTTTCCCACTGTCCACTGTTTGAAGAACTCACGCACATTCTGTCAGTGTTCATAACATTGTGTGTAACATAAACAAATGACCAGTACTTGAGGTATTTAGGTTAAGAAATTTGTAGGTAGTTCTGCAAACTATTTCCATTAAATTGACAGATCTGATTACCAGCTTCCTTCAGAGACCTTTCTTCATCTCGAGGAAGTTATGGTATTGGAGCTACTAACTATCTTATAAAAGATTGCTTATTGTAAGGAAAAAAAAATTTTTTTCAGGTAAATTTTACAAGGAAAATTTTCCCATCTAAAGCGCATCACAGAGATGAAGAGAAATGTTCTTCCATAACTGAAAATCTTGAAAGAGACCCCTCTCCATTTTTCTCTGTCAGAAAATATGGAAACGGAATAAAAATTTAGTGTGAGAGACAGTGAGAAACACTACACAAGTCGAGGGCTTATGACCTGTTTTCTTCCTCAGTTAGATTAGTGAATATGCTGGAGGCTCAGTGATATGGATCTGAATTATACTTTGGTCATGAATTCAGTCATGAGTTGGCCAAATGTTGAGACATTATGCAGGCATCCATCATATTTTCTTCTTCGTATCTGTCTGAAGGTTTCCAGCGATGGCAGCCGTATTGTCTTTGATCCGTAGACAGGGATATTCCATAACAGATCTCAGAGTAAAAGATTCTGGATACTACCACTGCAGGTCTTCCAGTCCTCATGATTCTCTCCTTTTCACAGCTGAGGTTACTGCTCAAACTGGTAAGTTTTCGTGCAGACAATTAAAAGAGTAAGTGAGCAGAGGCTTTGCTTTTGAGAAGTGTCTTTTTGCCATCCTGCTTCTGCAACAGGGCCAACCACGCCATTATTACAGTGTCCACAGATTCATCTTGAAATGGAAAGGAGGTAGAATTATACTTTAGTTCATGCTGTTCTGACTGTACAGAGGAAAATGGTGCAGATATCCATGGTATATGATTTCTTTTTACAGCTGGAAAGACTTACCGCAACCAAACCTAGTGGCTGTAGAACATTCTGAAGTTTGAATTCTGAAAGTAAAGTTTTACCCCAGCAAATACTGGTGATCAAAAATACAAGAGCCAGATAATTCTAGGATTTATATTAAAAGCCATTGTTCAAATGACATCTACTGAGCATAGTTCAAGACAGAAGGCTATTCATGTTAATTATAGGTTTTCTGTGCCAGTAGGGATGTTGGACCAAGATTAGCTTATTTAAAAAATGCAAAAGAGAATGGATTCATACGATGGGTTCCTCAGAACGAGGCGTGAGTTGAAGTACTGTATTTTCAAAGGCAATAAATTCAGACCGGTATTAGTCCTTTAGTGTTGTCCCTGCCTTGTCTCAAAGTAATGAAATTCGTGAGTTTTAGGTTCTGTTACTGTTGATGATTTCAAATTTGACCAGATATTTCTGCTCTTGAGTGTATCCCAGACAAGAGACAGTAGCATTTCCATTACTCTCCTGCTGAATTTTTACCTCACAGAATATTAAGAAATCAGTTGTTATGGTAGCATTTTGAATGGCTTCTTTAAATTGTTAGCACCCATGATGGTATAGTAGGTGTTCTTTATATAACAGTATAAGCTGCACTTTTGTAATTCTCTGCATGTATGCATGGACGTACAGTAAGTGCATTTGCATATAGGTTAAGAATAAGTACATTTTCATGCACTCTATCTATGTAAGTGCATGTGTACTGGAAATACGTATGCATATGGTCTTTTCAGGCCTAGAACTCACCTATCAGGTTTTGTGGCTTATTTTGGCTTTAGCTGTAAGCTGTAACTAATCCTCCTAACGAACACATCACGCCAAGGAGTAGCTAGACAACCAGCTTGTTATTTTCCTTTTGTTAACTGCCTTTTCATTATATTTCTAACCACACTGTAGAAATTGTTTCGAGAATGAGGTGGCATTTTTGCTTCTTGTTGGAAGATTTTAACCAGTTTGGTAATGTCAGGCAGGTTGTAGCACATGCTGTTCAGTGCCAGTTAAAAGACATATATTAAAAATGAGTAAATTCAACTTACTTCCATTATTTAATAGTAAATGCACAAAGTGACTCAGAGACCCTTATGTATGTGTCTGTTCAGTACATAGTGAGAAATAGTAACTTGTTGGAAGTAGCGAAGGTATCCCACAGTATACCAACCTCAGGGCATTTTAAATCATCAATCTTTATCATTCAAAGACGGTATTTTAGTCCACTGAAGAAAATCAACCACAGAACATTAAGTTTGCATACTAATAATCATTCTGCAATACAGTGTCAACTAGAGGGTAAGTTTACATGAAAGTGGTGTTCAACAGTTGCAGCTTATCAAAAGCCCTTTTACTTTATTTGCTGCAAGATAAGCAGTGCTTAATTGTTGTTAACCTCTCCACTGGCTTATATTCCCTGTTTGCCTGCTTAGATACCATCCACCAAATACCAGCGCGACCCGAAAATAGGCTTTGTCTTCCGCAACATTGCCATCAAAGACAGCGGTTACTACACTTGCCAAGCAGATGGCTACATTAACTCTTCCAGCTTCATTGTCCAGGTCAACCGTAAGTAGCCAACATGTTTGATGTGGTTTGAGCTTCACTTCAGGTAGCTTCTTATTCGGCCAAAATAGCTTAGCACCAGGGAGATTGAGTTACCAGTACACCTGAGTAATAATAAAAAAACCTTCAGTTTTACAAGAGTTGAACTCTCCTTATGTTGTCAAGCTGCTGGGCATTATTAACACATGCTTAGCCACTTCTTTTATACAAATTCCTCTGCTGTGAGTGCAGGACTTGATAAGATTTCTCCCAAATGTGAATGGAAAGAGAAACTGCACTTTTCGGGTGTAGGTTAGACTTAGAACACCCTGCTGTGTTACTTTATTGTTCATTTGTGATTCACTTTTAGTTGTTTTGTTTTTAAAGGCTTAGAAATTAAAAATCTTGTTAGAATAAAGGATTTGAATCCCACTTATATACTTCTTCCTCAAGTATTACTAGATAAATTGCCTCACACCTCACAACCATTATTTGCTGTTCAGGTACTTCTCTGTTCTTCATGATATACAATATATATTAGTTCTGTCTATGACCCAACAACATTTGGGAGTGTACAGTACTTGCTTGTAAGTTTTATATCATACTTTTAAATGCAAGAGATTAGCTGTACAGTACGTATTTATATGTAGCATGCTACCCCATTTGTATGTAATATATCAGTGTTCTGCCTCCAACATGATGTGGGTTCAAGTTCGTTCAAAAATAAATAAAAAGTGTTTCTCTTGTTTATCTGCCAGTTGTGAGCAATTAATCATATTCATTGCATAGACTGAAGTGAGGTTGTCTTTTAAATGTAACTTGCTGCAAAGGTTCACTGCTCTTTGCTGGAGATGCATGAAATGTTGGTATCTTGGTAGAGCCTGGATTTTATCTTATGACTAGTGTTGTTATTAAAAGTATAAAATTGCTGTCTGTTCTTTGCATATTCGAGAATCATTGTCAGCGCAAGACTAGTTTTACAGTAGAATGCCCCTTTCAGTGTCTGAAAATGTGAATGAACGAGTTAGAAGTACTGCACAGTACACCAAGAATTAAGAAACCACAACTGTTCCTTTCAAAATCATCCCTAGAGACAAGCAAAGTTGCATCGTTATGAAAGAATAGACTAAATTACAAAAACCAGCTCTCACCAGTACAAACAGCCAGGGCCACAATCTAGACAAAACGACATCTTTTTTTGAGGATTTTCAGCACGCAAAAATATGTTATCTGGCTCTAATGTTTACAACTCTTTTTGGATCTTTGTTACATTCATGTATTGCTTGTGTCTGACTTTTAATCTGTATGGTTCCATGCAGCTTCCAGGGAGACACGGCTGAGCAAGCCAGCCATTGAATGGAATGACAGTCAGCATTTTGTCTCTGGGTATGGCTTCACAATCAACTGTTCGTTGCTGAGAGATGGTGATGTGGCATTCCACTGGAAGTGGCCCAATCCCCAAAATGTGAGTAGCTCTTGAGTATATTGTAATAGCCACCACGGTGACTACCTAATGTCTCAGTTCTGCAATGATTCTGAATAAGATTTCTGCTGAAAGCCTTGAGGTTCGAAGGGAAATGAATGAAGAGATTACCAAATGTGAGTGGGTTATAAGCTAGTGATTCTTGCTTTACCTGTTATATATCCAAAAGGGTAAAGAATTTATTTCATCTGATATGTGCATATGCAGTATTTGTCAAAGTTTAACTTGTCTTTTGATTTTTGCTAGGGCCCCAAGGAGACTGGCCTCACTATGGTGACGTAGTTTTAAGAGATTATTGCTTTATAGCCTGGAACGTGTAGAGTCTGGTGGTCTATTTCACTTAGTTTGACATGAACTTGTTTTCAGGAATCTCTTAGCTTAGTAACAGCGTCAGTATTATTAAGTAAAGCATGCTTGTGAATAAGTGACATCACTTTAACAATTTGGGATTGATGTTTGTACCAGTATGGAAGAATGTAGGCTCGGATACTTGGAGCAAAGATAAAAAAAAAAAAACTTGCTTGTACACAGTAACCTGCCTGTGCTCTGAACACAGATGGGCAATAATAATCATCAGTTTTCATCATCCATGTTTGTTGTTTTAAATCCTCTTCTTTGTCCTCATTTGGTTCATCATGCAGGCTGCATTTCTTCTGTGATCTATGTTAAAGATATAATTATGCCATTGATCTCTAATTTTTTAGACCAATAAGTTAATACTATGTCCTGGAAGTGATTCTTTCCCAAACTGTCGCTTTTATTCATAAAAAAGGGGCCAAAGCATATTTTTAAAACATATTTCAGAAGGAATTTGCTTTGAATAATTTACAGCACCCACGTCACTGTCGGTAATGGTTATCTGAAAATGTGTTACAGTATACCATAGGTTGAAAAGCCATTCCCCAAGATTTTCCTTATTGTTATTTGCTTCCTCTGATTTTACCAAGAGCGTAACTAGGCATTAACACCTAATGTATCCTATGAGTAGGATTTTAAGACTACTCTGAGATAATTTTGTGAAAAACTGTTGACCAGGTGTCTATGGACTACATTGCTCCATTAGCAGCTAAAAGCATCGTCTCTGTGGTTGTAAGGAAGTGGAATCTAGCCTAAGGTTAACTAGTACTGAATTGCTGGTGTGTTTTAATAAGAAAAAATTTTATCTGAACCTGTTGCGTTTACCTCAGTTGCATTTTTGAGGAAAGTATCCACCTCCATGATTTGTTTAACACTGAGTTGCGAAATGAGGAATGAATCTTTGCTGAGATTCAGTACCTAAATATTTCAGGTTGCCACATCTGCTAAACAATATGTACATTTCCTGTAACGTGCGAAAGTTTTTTTCATTTAGCCCGCGGATCATTTCTTTTGATGGTGGACTTAACAGGAAAAAAGAAAACACCAGTCATTGTCACCTTTTTATCTCCGAATAAAATGAAATTCTCCTCCAAGCAAGAACGAATTAAAACTTCTGAGACTCCTATATCTTTTATAACTTTTACATCTTTATTTACAGATGCCCACAATAATGCCCCAAACCAAAGTCGAGCGCAAGGGTATCTCATACAGAATCAGCTCCCTTTCTGTGTCCAATGCTACGCTGGAGGACTCTGGGGATTACACATGTCAAGTATCATTTTCTGGGATGGAACCTAATGAAGAAACACGCAGTGTTACTGTTCAAGGTAATCGGCTGTTAGATTTCAGCTTCTTTTCATACGTCCCTGTTCTATGTCATCAGAGTTCTTACAACAACTTTGGCCTATGTTCCATGTTTCCAATGCCTTTATGGTAACTTTGTGCTGTGACTGCTGTGTCTTTGGCAACTTGATCCTAAGTGCCAAAAATCCTCTGCCTATGGTATATTTAGGTGCTTACACCTTGGCTTCAATACCTTTACTTTGACTTAGGCCTAAGTGCCGTAGCCTCTGTTGCTTCATTATGATCAGTGTGCTTCTTTCTCTCAATATATCTCTCTTTGTTCACCTCTGTTCATTTTTAGTATCTTCTGTTTCACATTAACATATTTTTGGTTTTATTTCAATGGGTAGAGCCACCATGTAGAATGGTCCTTTGCAGGTCTGACAAGGTTCTCTAAAATCAGGTTTGAGTGGATCTGAGAAAAACTTTTTCTTTGTCAGAGCAATTTGAATAGTTGGTTTTTTTAAATAGATGCAGGGATTTGTGAAGGATAGTTGGTTTTTTAAATAGATGCAGGGATTTGTGAAGGGCTTTTCTGTTCTTTATCCTCGTGAATGGAGACATTAATTTTAAGCCATAGAAAACCTATCACACTTTCCTAGTAAACTTTTGATTTGGAAGGTATTCAAAATTCTGGAGGTGTTATTAAATACTAATTATAATCAGTATAACAATCTACGACGTAATGTTAGGGATCAAGATGGTGTTTTGGATGCAGTTAGGCAGTTAATATGAACAGCCTGTATGCTCAGACATTTAATAAGCCAAGTAAATTTTAATAATCTCCATTTAACTTCTTTCTGGTTGGTTTTCTTTTTTTCAACAGGTGTTGGCCCTTCCGATTGTTCTCTTTTAAACCATAATAGAGATAAATTTATTAACTGATCTCCAAAAGTAAGTGAATTAAAGAGTCCATAGTGGCTACAGGTACTTAAAATTTTGAAGCAAAATTCCTTTAGAGTATAGTTTGGTGACTGATCACAGTGTCATGGTGGGAGGATTCCACTTATCCCAGCCTGTTGCAAATTCTCAACCCATTCTGTGGCATTTAATGCAATAGTTTGGTGATGGGGTGATTATGTTTGTTTTCTTTGATGTGCTATTTGCTGAGGAAATTGTATGTCATAGCCACTAAGTGAAAGACTGAGCTATATCTTCCTTAGTCAAAAGTAAGGTTCGTACAGGAAAATTTATACATCAAAATCTCCTGCAGTTGTTAAGCCCTTTGTCCACTGTGTAATTCTTTGATAGATCTCAGTGGAATGGATGCAATGGCATGATGTCCTATTTCATCTGATCACCACTGAATTTTTTACAATTTTTTTCATTTTTTATTTGGCCTTCCAACAGGAGCTTCGCCTCGTACATATCTTTTACAAGGTTCTGTTTGTACATAATTCTTCACTGCCAGAGGCCCTAACTTGCTTTCCTACTTCTAAGCAAATCAGTAACCTCCAGTTATTGTTTCAGATACCATGGACCCTTATGTGAACATCTCAAGTATTCCAAGAATCGAGATAACGGAGACTGAGGATCTCAGATGGAAAGCTGGGGTCGTAGCATTCCCGCCAGATCCCCAGATAATTTATCGTGACTACAGAGGAAGGGAAGTGATTGAATCAAGTAGGGTAAGTGCTTGAAAATCTCAGGTCTGTGGACTATCACTCTTGGGCTATGGTTGCAACCTAAGCTATTAGCATCCCGGGGTATCTAAGTTTATGGTTATCATAAAAGGTACATGGTAACCTACAGGCTTTGATAGTGTCTTGACTTGCCTTCAATGCAGTAAATATCTTGTAGTTATATATAGCAAGTTTTTATTGTTAATTTTAGGGATTCAAGAAAGAAATTAGGCCTACAACTATTAAAAAGAGTCATTTTGCTGCGTGGTATAGGTGAGATTATTAACGTTGGTGATTTGATACCTGGAGATGTTAACTCTGAGTTAAGATGAGAACTATGCTGAAGTTATCAGTCAGGATGGCTAGCTAATGGTAGTTAGGTAAGTGGAGGTCTTTACTTAACTGACAATCTGCAAACAGCGGGTTTTATATATTTAAGGTCCCTGTGATGAAATGTCAAAATTATCAAATGACATATGCCAACTCCCATGTCTCATTCATTGAGATGTATTTAGGGTTCATCTGAAGCCAGGAGTCCAATTCATTATTAGTTTTGTCTATGTAAACTTTTGTTTTTTTATCATGACAGGTAGTAAAACTGAAATTATGTTAAACTTACTGAATAAAATAAGCTTTTCATTTAAGACACCAAATGGTAGGCACAGCCTATGTTTAACATACCATATTGCTGATGACTCAGCAGATTTATCAGTGCTAGAAAACCCAAGAATCTTATAAGGTGGCAAATATGACTGTTGTAGCTGTCAAGGGATTACTTAGGTTCAGTTTCCAGGAGCTTTATGCTTTGCAAATTCATGACAGCTGTGGGGACATTTTGAATAGGGGAATCATTTGCTAATGGAGTAGCATTGTGAAGCTTTCATTAATTTAGAAGATAGAGGCAGATCTGAGTAGCTTAGGAGTGGAAGAGTTAAGTGTTAGTTCAAGAATGCTTGTAGGTATAGCATTTCAGGCGTAGTTACCTTTATACAGTACAGTGCCCAGTTTTATGAGAAATCAGCTTCTTTGATTAATCTAAAAACAATAATGGTAACAAAAGATGTGGGTGCTGAATTATTTGCTGATGTATATAAGGGGTTTTCTTCCTGTAGGGGCAGTTCTGTATGCTTTCAATTGAGAATCATGCTTGATAATCTCCATTTTGTTAAAATGATTGCCAATTCAGACAATGTTTGCAAAGGACATTTGCTATTATTCACTTAGATTTGGCTGTGATACAGTATGCTATATGTTTGCAAAGGACATTAGCTATTATTCACTTGGATTTGGCTGTGATACAGTATGCTATATGCTGTAATTAGTGGTAAATGTTATCCAAAAAATTCATTAAAGGAAAACTTGGTTCCTTGGCTGATTTATATATAGTAATCAGTAGCACAGGTTAATCGTGCTGTACTTTAATTCTGTCAGTGTAATTTATGCTTTCAGTTGAGGGAAGGTTTTGGAGAGATTTTCTCCTTCATTTCTTCCCCCACCAAAAAATGTACTCCAACTAGAATATTTCCTTTTTCCTTGTGTCTGGCAAACCCTGACCAGATGGAGCCAGTGGATTGCCCATCCCAAAGGACTTTGCTTTAAAATAGCTAATAAAACCTTATCATGCTTACAGATTACAACAGAGCACCGCATTGATAACGCTGAGTCTTGGCTTAAGATTCAGAATATCACGGCTGCCGATTTTGGGAATTACACCATTGAGGCCATCATAGATCATGCGGAAGTTAGAGAATCCAAAACCGTTTTGATTGAAGTTAAGAGTAAGTGCTGAGACAAGAATTTAGTTTATGTAGGGAAGGAAAAGTTGGGCTTATACCTAGTGTTGCTTTTATTGTAAGATATGGAATTCTTCTGATACTTGAATATATGAAAAACAGTTTACTGTACATACTCGGTATAATGTGGTTCGGATTCCACAATGAGCTGTAGGTCCCGTTGCTAAGTAACCAATTGGTTCTTAGCCATGGAAAATAAGTCTAATCCTTCGGGCCAGCCCTAGGAGAGCTGTTAATCAGCCCAGTGGTCTGGTAAAACTAAACTATACTTAACTTAATGTACATACTTGTAAGATTTTCATCTCTGGTAAGCTTTAGTTTAACAATCGATTGGACAGCTGATTTTCAGTCTTTTTGTCATCTTATTCATTTACAAAAACATGTACCTCTGTGTGGATGTGTAAGTGTGTGTGTGTGTGTGTGTGTGTACAGTATGTGTTTAAGCACTGATGTATATATATTCAGAAAAATGTACTCTCAAGTACTTTGTGTATATATATTTGTTATATAAATCTAGATATGCATCAATACCCCCCCCCATGCATATTACTGTACTGGTAATATCTACACAAAACCAGAATGAACATTTGAAGGCTTCCTTAACACATTTCAGCTGAATAAAATTGATTAAACTGTATCAAACTTCAGTCATTTTTTTTGTCAGGTAAACCATACCCAAATATCTCCAACGTCCCTCAGTCCATTGAGGAGGGCAAAAAACTGAATGCTATCTGCATGACGACCGGGTTCCCCATACCGAATGTGACGTGGAGTTTCCAGTCCTGCCCAGGAGGCTATAAGAACTGCTCCAGTAGGTTTGAAGCCATCGAGGTATGTACTGTGTATAGACCTGTGAGGGATGATTGAATTAAAAATATGTTACCGTATAGTACTGTCTTTTTGAGTGATAAATGTTATATATTTCATTTCTCATGAAATATGTAATGATTATTTCATTGTTTGTGGTTGTAGTACTTTGATACAAATCTAATTTTGAAATAATGTATTTACTGGTACAGTATATATCAGTGAGTGACAGTTACTGTATAATGCATTGTAAGTTTCGTAGTAGACTGAATGACACATTTAACATTATTATATTTCTGTTGCCAATAATCTAAATATGCGAGTAATATAATTACAGTTATATCACTGCAAATGTATAACACTGTATTATGAAACCGAGTACATCTGTAATATTGTGACAGAATCATATTTACCTCATTAGTGTGTCAGTCTAAGCCCTGATTTTAAATGTTTAATAATTACAATCAGCATAACTGTTTGCAAGTGGGTAATGATTGTAATATAATTACAGTTTTTTTATTTAATATTTTCAAGGGCAGTTGTAACTCTTTGAAGTTCCTTGTTTTGTGAATGTACTGTACACATATTTTTGTTCATATTGCTTTTAATTCTGAAAAATGAGGTGTACATTTTTTGTGTTATCCATTTGAATCTTCCACATGTAATCATTTTGGTCAGATGGGAGTTTTTACTGTCAGTCATGGAAGCATTGTAGAAAATACCAATTTATAGAAACTTAGGAGGTTCTTGGCCTTTCAGAGCCTTTACATATAAACTGTTGAGAAATTGTTTTACAACGAGCAGTTAAACTGAAAGAATAAGATGAATTTAGTGTTTGATTAATGGCCAACCACTAATTAATAGCATGAGGGACCTTCCAGAAAGTAGGAAAATACTGTTAACAATTTTTCAATGTTTTGCTCTCAGGTGCTGGAGGCAAAACCAAGTGTTCAGCCGCCTGGGAATGTCATTACATCGGAAGTCAGTGTTTCCCCCAGAGAATCGGGCATCCTCAGGTGTCAAGCCAAAAATGAGCTTGGCCTAAAGAATTCAGATTTTCCTCTCTCAATCAGTGGTAAGTAGAAATTATTACATTTTCTGGCATGTAAGACGTACCCATGTTTGGGGGACATTTCTGGAACGAATAGAAATACCAATACCCCTCTTTTTTCTTGAACTTCGAAGCCCTCATTGCCACAGGTCATTTTGGAGCCTCTTACCAGGGTTCAGTTATTACTATAAAGGAGAATAAACAATAAAGCCTGCAATTTTAGGCGTGTTGGTGGGTCTTACCCTCGCATTGAGGACTTGATAGATGAAGAAAGTTATTTGGCCTTCTTTCTCTCTTGATTTTTTTGTTTTGGATAATAGGTTGAATGCTCAAAAGCCTTTAGTGGTGGTAAAGATGTTATTTTGACATTCCTCCTTGAATTTCAGATATTGGAGGGAATCTGGTCTTTCGCCTCTCCAGGCAAGGCATCGACATCGACTTCACGAGACGAAATGAAACGGTTGACATTGTCGTTGACGATCCAGCATTTAAGATCGCGTGTGGTGCCACCAAATTCTTCTACAGGACAGCCTCGCTGAAAATGCCAGGAATCGGTAAGTTGTAACGGAAAGTTCTCCGCTGCGTATCTTTTTTTCTTTTTTTTTACAATATCCAATTGAAGAAGCAAGAGAAAAGGTAGATGAAAAAGTTTTAATGCTACTGTATATTTGGGTCCTTTATGTGCCTTATATTGAACAGACAGACAGTCATCATTTTTGCTTATTATTTTTATTTTACCCCTTCTTTTACAGTTTTCCTAATAGACACTACCCTACTTATAAACATTCAAGTTACAAAAATGCGTAGATGTGAACAAAGGTGACTGTAAATTAAGATAGTGTAAAAGCACCCCCCTTTGCCACCCATAAGTTTAAAGTACTATATGTAATCTATAAAATACAGTACATACTGTACAGTGAACCCCCCGTATTCGCGGGGGGATGCGTCCCACACACCCCCGCAAATAGCTAAAATCCGCGAATACTTAAAACTCCTCTAAAAACACTTAGAACTGCCCATTTTGATAGTTTAAACACAGAAAAACCCTGTAAAATGCATATACCTGAGTTTTTTAATAGTTTTATCACAAAAAGTACATTTACTCATGAAAATTATATGAAAATACAGTAATTAGTGAATATTTCTCAGTGAAAATACCATGAATGGGCGAATTTTCATGAATGATGGCTAGATATGTTCCACAGATAAACCTGCGAATGCGTGAGTCCGCGAATCATGAGAACGCGAATACGGGGGGTTTACCGTATGTACAGAGTACTGTATTGTGTTTTAGGATAAAAAAACTTACAGTACTGCATTGACTTTATATCATACTTACTTAAATAGGCGTGAAAACCAACTTACAAACAATTCAAGATATGAATGGCCGTTCGGAACATAACTAGTTCGTATGTAGAGTAGTGTCTGTATAGCATAATCAGTAAGGAATAGCACAAATTAAAAGTCAGGATCTTGCATTCCACATCTGTAAACCAGTTGTAAACCAGTTTGTATCTATGTCTTCAGATCAATAGAAAATCACTGGAACCTGTGATATGAATTTGTTTGTATTAACATTAACTTTCATAATTCTAATTCCCCTTTGGTCCTATCATGTCTTTTTTTAACTTAGCTATCTGTTAATTTGTTTTTCTTTCTTGCAATGAATGTTCCACCATTTCACACAGAAAGAAGAATCATCTTATGAAATGAGAATGGTATGAAACGAACAAACATTTTTCATGAATCGTTCTTTCTTCTCTCTCTCTCTCTCTCACCATGCAAGCAGGTTTGGCAGTTATCAAGAATGAAACAAAATATTCTAGAAGGGAGTGGGCGGAGTCGCCTAAAGTTACCAAAGACTTAGCTGGCAAATATCTGTGTTCAGCTTCCAGAAACAATGACAGTGCTCTAATTAAAAGGGAAGTCGTGATCCGGGTACTCGGTAAGATTGCATTACATTACTCTTTTCCTACACTTCATGATGATGTATTCAGAAAAAGTTAAGAGATAAAAGAAAGTAGATGCTTTATATATAAGGATAATTACCAGCCTTGATACTCATACATATTTGTGTGCAATAGTTTGAAGATTTATAATGATACTGAGGTCTTTGGGGTTACTGTGTAAGACAGTGAACTTCGCATTCAGACCAGTGTCTTTTGCTGCCAGAGACTGACACTGAATTTTCTAATTTTTTAAGATCATTCGTTCTATTACAGACCAAGAGAAGGTAGCATTTGTGAAGTCAAATATGGATCCAGATGGAACCGAAATTGTGTTGATTGAACATGAACCTTTGTATCTGAACTGCACTGTCTCCGGTACTCCTACTCCAAAAATTTCCTGGTTCAAGGTAACCCTTCATACAATATCCAGTTTACTATATTTTAGTAACGTTATTCATAACGCAGTTGATATAAATTAGTCCTTCTGATAAATTCAGGCATTATAGGTAAGAACTTGGAGTAAACTTTTTCATTGACACTTCGAATCAAGCAAACAGTGTAGGTTAATTAATTAATTAACATGAAGAGTTTGCCTTTTGCATGGAAATGTAACATCAAATTGAGTCCTCCAACATTTCTACTGGGGATACACAACACCAGGCAGGTGGCAGGGTAACTAAGACATCTGTTAAGGATCCCTGTCAACAAGGCTGAAGACCAAACCTCCCTTAGTGTGACTATTCCTATGACAAATCAAGATAGAAATAAGAAAGAAGACTCTTCATTTACACTTTTGGAACACACACATACACACACACACACCAGGATGAAATGTCAGTGGGTAGATGTGGGTCAGGATGATGGTTTAAATTCAGTTAATCATGAATCGGCCAATGCAAATTATACGTTTCTTTATAGTTTACACAACATCTTTATCCACCTCTTTCGCTGAAAGGGTAAATCTACCTCATGGTTTTTTTTTCGAAATTATAGATAAATTTACTTGTCTTCTTCAAATTTACTTGTCTTCTTCAGTTTTAACACTTATCTGGCATCACTGAGTCATGATGTAAAGGAAATTAACTGACTTAGTGTCAGTCATACTCCCACAGATATTATCAGTACAGAGGATGAAACATTATTCAGTTTTCAGGCATACACAGAACCTTATGCATGTATGTGGTTAGTTTACGTACTCCAGTACATAAAATATTTCACAAAATGAGTGTGTGTCTTCCTAAATTTTGTAGGAATTTAGCTCTGTTGTCAAAAATCATGTGGTCTAAGTCATGCTCTGTGGACAGGAACCTCAACTGTGAAATCCTGTTTAAAACAAATAAGCACAGTAGCTATTGAATGAACTAATTTTGTATAATTTTTCTCCCCAAAATTTCCATTTAAAGGATGATGAACCATTGCTTCCTGATTCTGACTTCTTCGACGGGGAAACAGTGTTCCTGAAGAACAAAAGTCAGATAATCTATTTTAGGTATGTGTTCAAGGAGAACATAGGCATCTACTCTTGCACTGCTGAAAATCGACTGAACAAGATAACTGGATATCTTACTATTGCTGCTCCTAGTAAGTCAGTAAGGAATCTGAGATGTCTGAGAGGATGTTGTTAGGAGTTTTTTTTTTAAGGCAGTCCCCAGGTTATGGCAGGGGTTCAAGCGGCATGCTGTAAGTCGGAAATTGCCATAACCTGGAACATTGTAAGAAAAATGTATTTTTTTATTAATATATTTGAAAAAGAGCCACACGTGCAGAACGCCGTAAGTTGGATCTGCCGTAACCCGGGGACTACCTGCTGGAAATTTGTCATATGTTTCTAGAAATCTATCTCGGTTTTGATATACTTCACCCTTAACGTGTTCTTGCCCACTGTAGGCTTTATGCAATGCACTGTACCAGCTACTATAGGCTCTCTCCAATGTCTATTTTGCCCTTGGCTACATTTCTCTTTCTTTTAAGTCCCATCCCTTCCCCTCAGTATCTTCCCCATTTCTTGTATTTGGCCCAGTTCTGAGTCTAAAAATAGGAATCAGTCATCTGCCATTTTCTAAAGCTTCATTTATACTTTGAAGAAATAATTTTTTGACAGAATGTATCATACATCAATCTAATTTTTGTAAATAATGATGGGGCACTGACCTTCCATTGTTTTCTAAGGCCTCACATGTATTTGACTGAAATGATTTTTGGTATACAGTGTCTTATGTTAACTTTAATTTTCCTAAAATTTAAATGTTTCTGATATACTGCAGTAGTTCTAAGACTTCATATGCTCTTTATTCTGAGGTCATAAAGTTGACAATAATTTTTTGCAGGACCTGGACTAACCTCAGGAGCAAAAGCTGGGTTGGCCATGGCTGTTATAGGGATTGTCTTCTTGGTGTTTGTCGTTCTCTACTTGGTCAAACGAGTCAAGAAGGAGAGGAAATTCCGTAAGTCCTTCAGACAAAACGAACTCTACCTCTTTGAGAAAGGAAACATCGGCCAGCTGAACCCGGACTGCACGGCTGACGAGCAGGCGGAACTTCTGCCATATGACCCAGCCTGGGAGGTGGATAGAGCCAACATCAAAATAGGTAATCATTTCAGCTATGCTCAGTTGATGTCTGTTTTTTAGATTGTACAATTTTCTCTTGTGTCTTTTATACTGAGGAATCTTGTCTTAAGATTTCAGTGGCATTTTGGGCTCGTTTTAATGTATGCACATTATGAGTACTGTAATAATTATTAAAGGCTTTCCCAACATAACGTAACTGAATTTTGTTGGTCAAAAATAGTGACAACTGGTGATTCTAAAAATTTCGGAAGTTGTTTTAACTTTTTAGTAAAATCCAAACAAGAATTATGGGTGGTCATTGTGAATTCATTAGAAGAATTTTAATCCTGATTAAGCATAGATTTAAAAAAAAATATGTACATACTGTTTGGATCACATTGATTGAAATATTGTAGAAGATTTTTGCTTGTACAACAGTGAGTCAGTTTTTCTTTGATAACACTCTGTTAACTTTTGGGTTTCGCTATGAATCATATCGTCTTTTACCAGACCGCTGAGGTTTGTAGCAGATTTCATTAACACTCTTTTTCATGCGAAGGATGTTACCCCCAACTCAACATTCTGTTATTCAATTTTTGGACTACAGACACCACCCTATTTAAGAACATTCAACTTGCATACATTCAGAGATACAAACAAACAGGGTCGCAGATTTAAATTGTGTTCAGAGTGCTCCCCTTTGCCACCCGTAAGTTCAGATTTTGTTTTGCGTGCCTATTCTGTACATACAGTGCTGTTTAAACTGTATTCTGTTTTAGGATGAAAAAACATACAGTACTGTATTGATTTTATATTATACTGTACTTGAATAAGCAAGAAGAGTACAGTAACCAATATACAAACAGGTCAACATACAAACGGCCTTCCGGAATGTAACTAGTTTGTAAGTAGGGTGGTTTCTGTAGTATGATTCATCTTGCAAATTATTTGTGAGTCATTGCTAAAACCCAAATGCCTGTACCACACTTGAAAATGTCTTTCAAAACAGGCAAACAGTTAGGAGCTGGTGCCTTTGGACGAGTCGTGAAGGCCATGGTGGCGGGACTAGAGGAGGATAAACCGCAGACCACAGTAGCTGTGAAGATGTGCAAAAGCCAGGCTGATCAGTCCCAGGTGAGAGCTCTGGCTCTCGAGCTCAAGATCATGATTCACTTGGGAAAGCACCTGAATATCGTCAACCTGATGGGAGCGAACACTGTTCACATTGGCAAAGGTATGGTCTTCATTCTCTCTTGGATTTAAACTCTAAGCATTAAGGGATATTACGCTTATAACCTTTAAATCATCCGTGTGTTTTCCTATGAAGCCAAAATTTTGTTTTCTAATATTGAAAATATTTATTTATATGTATCTCACGTGAATATTCATCTTTATAAATCAAATTTTTAAATTTAATGCCAGAAGAGTGTAGGTGAATATTCTCAAGATAGATTTATTGTATAAACAAATATACTGTTATATTACTGTTCTGAATTGTTAGACAAGAATTCAGGTAAAGTGCTTTACTTTAGTGTCATTGATACAAGAACTCAATACAATAGTCACTTTAGTAAATAATGATAGGCTCTCTCTCTCTCTCTCTCTCTCTCTCTCTCTCTCTCTCTCTCTCTCTCTCTCTCTCTCTCTCTCTCTCTCTCTCTCTCTCTCTCTCTCTCTCTCTAAAAGACCAGTTCTCTCTAAAAATTGATTGTCAATGTGTGACCAGTTCTTCATTAAGTAATATTCTATCTCTGTTAAAGAACTAAAAAAGACCTTTGACGAGGTCTATTTCTGAAGGGGACGTGTCTCATTTCTAGTAATCCAGAAAGCTAATGAAATGATTGTTAGATGGAGTCGTGTATGGAAAAGGGTGAACTTGAAAACACGGAACCTTATCCTAGCAATTTTCAAACCCATGCACCACTAAGTAATATTCTATCTGTCACCCCACCAGAATGATGTTTAAATGGGAGGGACATGACACATGAAACCGCAAGAAATAGATTCCATAACTTAAATTTAAGTACTGTATTATTTTTCCAGGTGAATTGTGGATTCTGGTTGAATACTGTCGATTTGGGAATCTCTTGTCCTTCATGCAACGTAACCGTAACAAGTTCATCAACCAGATAGACCCTGTGACGGGGAAAATAGATTGTATGAAAGTAACTCCAGATGGCATGACCCCATTTTCACCTGGGTCATACAATAGCAGTTCAAGGTGAGTTCTGGTCGTTTTAGATACAGATGCCCTCAAGTTACGATGGGGTTATTTTCTGATGGACCTATTGTGAGGCACAGATATCTTGAGTCAACAATGCCTTCTAAAATCCTTAGCATACTGAATTATTATTATTATTATTCAGAAGATAAACCTCTATTCAAATGGAGTAAATATACAGGGGCCTTTGACTTAAGTTTGAGCTTGCAAAGAATATGGTGTTTATTTGCAAGAAGTTACAGAAGATAATAGGAAATACAGAAAGAATAGATCATTTGTTGAGAAAGAAAAAAAAGATGAATTAATGCCTAGAACACTTATATCCACTTAACAAGTCAGGGTATCCTGTTAAAGGTTCATTTAGATCGAACATTCAATTTGTCTTGTCCTCTACCATTTTCCCAGAGGCTTCCATCCAGGGGTGGTCACTGACTTTGATGGTTATTTAGCTCCGTCAGTGTCAAAGTTCAGTCTGGCATCTCCCCCATACAAGAGACAAGGCACCACCTCTCCCCCGGGGACACCAACATCGGTGACTGGATCTGTGAACGGTATTCGACCGCACGTCGACAACCCCATGTACAACATGGTTCTGCAGAGGTCCATCAGCGAGCATCCTGATGGAGACCCAGCAGAGAAGAGCCACTCTGGTGGGTCTGGTGATGTTCAGAGACTGAATTCCATCACAAGTCTAGAGAGGGAACGAAGGAACAGGATGGACTCAGTCACACACTCTGACGAGAGCAGCAAACAGAGGTTGAACTCTGTCTCGCACTCTGACACTGGGTCTGGGTCTGCTGGGTATTGTCAAGGACACATCACCAATACGGACATGACTACTATACCCTTGACTCATTTGTCACCTCTGTCTCCAACAGGTAAGCTTAGATCTAAAGGATAAATTATGGTTGAATTAACATATCCCCTCCCTTTCACTGCCTGGGACCTTAAAGTGAACTCACTGATGATAAGCTAAAAGGTAAAAATCATCTACAAAATGTATATTATTCAATGAAAGAAACATAAATGAACTATATAATGCTTGGCTTCCAAACATCCTTGCCCATTTGATATTGTTGTGCGTGTTAGGACATTTTACAAGGTAGTTTGCATGTTATCTGAAATTGAGATGTTTCATGAACTGTGAAAAAGGGAGATGGTATTCATAATTTTTTACCAGTGCTTTGAAGCAGGTATCATAGAAATGCTTTACATTTAATCATTGTAAAGAGAAGAAGAAAAGTAAGGTGATTTACACTTGATAACTTATGACATTTATACATCATATTTCTTATTGCACTTCAGTGTGGCTCCTCTAATCGTTAATTTTCTTTCCTTTTCTAGATTCTAGTCATGCAAGTGAGTTTGGATTGGATTCCAAAGGAAACCCATTTATCTATGATGCTGGTATTGTCCCGGCAGTGACAGCCCCATTCACCACAAGTGACCTAGTGTGCTGGGCTTGGCAAGTGGCACAGGGCATGGACTACTTAAGTCAACGAAAGGTCAGCTGTCCCAGCAGATTTTCTTCGCCTCACAAAACTTAGTTTCTTAAACACTTTGATGAAGACTTTTTCAGCAAGATAGTCAGTCACTGGGTTTGTTCGATTTGTCATATACCTGCATAGGCACTTAGATTAATGCCATTATCAGATTTATTTTTGCCCTGCAGTAGTTGGTGATGGACAATGATTACAGTTATACCTGTACGAGTATAATGCCTGTCTTTAAGGAAGTGATTATCAACAGAGCTTGTTGCTAATCAGACTGGTCATATTCCTGCTTGAATCCTTGCTCATGTAATGACAAACAATTGGCAGTTACTGTCCAACATCCTTTCTGAAATAAAATGTTATTTTCCTTTATTCTCATATGGTTATTAAATTCCACAGGTTCTTCATGGGGACTTGGCTGCGAGAAACCTCTTGCTTGCAGATGACAATGTTATCAAAATCAGTGACTTTGGTTTGTCCAGAGAAATGTATAAGAAGGACGTCTACATGAAAAAGGGAGACGTAAGTTGCTCTCTTCGTTTATTGTTAAGCAATCACCATTTTTGTCATTAAAATATACATTGAATAGTGTTTGCATATTATTCTAGGGCTGTTAATCTCATTCTGTGTAATTTTGGTGACTGAGCCAATAATGAAATGAGACTTGCTCGAGCAAATTTGCTATAATAAATCTTCATGGTATAGAGACAGTGCTCAGTGTTTTCAGAAACTTACCTGATGTAAGTTTCTGAAAACAATTGCTTCAGAATTCTGATACTGAAAGTGGACATCACCCCTTCCTTTTTCATCAGGCTTCGAAAGGCCATTGCTCTTTCCACAGACCTGAAGCCTGTGAAGCAGCTTTTAGAATATGAGAAAATATTATATCTTTGAGGACTTGCTGGCCCATTAAATGTCTTTTAGAATACAGAGTAAGAATGTGTTGTTCCTTTTCAGGACTTGATGCCCATTAAGTGGATGGCCATAGAAGCTATTAGAGACCGGATATTCAGTGTGCAGAGTGATGTTTGGGCTTATGGTGTTGCGCTGTGGGAAATATTCACTCTAGGCTCGACGCCCTATCCAGGGATAGAAGTGAACAAGGACTTCCTGAAGCTCATCGAAGAAGGATACCGTATGGACAAGCCAAAATGCGCAAACATGGAAGTGTGAGTATTTGTTTCTGGTGTGAATCTTGTTGATGTTTGTCTTGGTGTGTTACTGAATTTTGTGTTTTTTGTACACATTTTGTATTATAATTAATTCAGTTATTCAAAATTGTTGTTGTAGAATGCATGAACTCCCTTGCATGTTTGGAAATATATTTGATTCAGCATTTTAAAAAGTATTTTGGAATTTCTCAATTGTACTATGTATGGTGTGAGTGAATTATTAAATTCAGTATTGCATGGAGTATTATAAGTTCTTTTACAATATGTATGGGGAATTATTTTGAATTATGTATTTTAGGCAAAAGTCTTGAGTTCCTGTGTATGTCAGAAATATCTTTGGCGTGATTGGTGCAGTATTCTTCCATTCCAGTGTACTTTGTGAACTCACTAAAACTTCTATTTTAGTATAAGTATTAGAAGAATGTTTGTATTTTTAAATTATGGAATGATGGAGAAATGAAACATTAAAGAGCATTGTAAGTTCATTCCAGCACGGATGCATCCATGGCTAAGTATCTCTTAGGTTCTCAACAGTGCCCCATCTTTGATCCCGACTGAGTTGCTTTCCGTCTTTTGCTTTCCATCTGCTCCTGCTGGTCTCTTCACCGTTTCCTTAACATCTTCCAGTGCCTTTAAATATCAGAATTTCCCGCATTTTATTGTTTAAATCTTGGGTTCGCCCTGTTTGCACTTTCACATTTCACCAGTTTCTGTAAATCTTAACATTTTCCTCACCATTTCCTTTAGGTCTCACTATTCATTCATGTCTTACCATCTCCTCGAAATCTTGTTTTAAATCTCTTCGTTCCTTTAAACCTCTTTGTTACTTCATATCCTACTATCTCCTTTAAAGCTCATTGTTACTTTATATCTCTTTAGTATTCCCTTTGTCCCTTTAAATCACATTGTTCCTTAAAAATAGCATGGTTCCTTTAAATCACATTGTTCCTTTCAATCCCATTGTCCATTTTACTCTCATTGTTCCTTTACCATCTGATTGTTACTTTATATCTCACTATTTCCTTTAAAGCTCATTGTTCCTTCAAATCTCTTTGTTTCTCTAAATCTCATTGTTCTTTTAAATCTTATTGTTACTTCATATCTCTTTATTTCCTTCAAAGCTCATTGTTCCTTTAAATCACATTGTTTCTCTAAACCTTGTCCTACCTTTAGACCTTATTGTTACTCCATATCTGTCTGTTTCCTTTCAATGTCAGTGTTTTCTTTTAATGTCATTGTTTTTTTTCAGGTACGATATTATACTATCATGTTGGGAGAGTGACCCTCGACTCAGACCATCTTTTTCCCAGGCTGCTGAACACTTGGGAAGTCTCATGCTGCCGGATCTCAAAGGGGTATGTACCACTTGTGTAACCCAATAATTTTATGTATCATGCTTTATCGCCATTCAGTATTTATGTCTTACCGTACTTGCCTGGCCCAAGAGTGTTTTGGTACCATCAGCAAACCCCCAGAATGTCCTATATTTTGTGCATTGCTTGTACAAGCCCCCGTGAATATTTTGTTTTTTGTTTTATGCATTTGAGTCCTGGAGTACTTTATGTGTTTTGTCTAAGGACTGAGTATTTTAAGTACAGTATCACTCCTCCTAACCCTAAAATATTAATTGATTTCACTTCCCCCTAGAATATTGTATGAATTGTGCTACAGATAGCCAAGATTGTATATATATCACTTGTTCAAGACTATGTAAAAGATGATTATAGTTTAGTCATCTGTGATACATTTTACAATTGCAAAAGCCAATAAGAAAGGCAGTTTCATGCCCTTCTCTCGTCTAATGCCAGAAGGAAACAGTAAAATAATGACAGGAAGAATGTTGTGGTTTCACTGGCTAGGAATCAGTCGACCTGTCCTCTAAAAGAAGAAAGGTCAGAAGAGTTAGAAAAAGAAGAGCAAGAAGAAAACACCAAAGCTTGACCTTGGAAGGAAATAGTCCCAGAATTGTGTGGTCTGAATGTCGCAGAAATACAGTACTGTAATCTTAAATCTGTATTCTGAAATGTTTAATGATGGCATCCTTGTTTCTTCCAGCAATACATGGACATGAATGACCCATATCTGCGGATGAATGAAGAGCGTTTCCGAGAGGGCACGGACTACTTGAACATGCTGGCCAGCCCAAACTTTGACAACCTCAACAGAGATGATAGTCCTGGGCTCCATTATGTCAATGTTGGGGTAAAGTATTGCATTTTGTGTTTAAAAACAGCAACAGCATATTGTTATCTTAACTTCATAGTTCTAAACAAAAACTTTTTAGGGACAGATGAAGAGGTCTTCTGATTAGGTAGGGGAAAGTTTCTACCATTTAGCCAGATATGCGTACTAGAACACAAGCGTCAGTTTTCAATTTCAGGTAAGTAGTATCTCAACATCACAGACATATTGGATATCTTATCGCTGACAGCAGTTTCACATAGTTCCTAACCTAAAGAGATTTATTTATTTTAAGAGATTTGTTTAAAAATGTATCACTTCTAAAATGTGTACAGTAATAGAAAAATAGATATAACAATGTAGCAGATAAGTGCAGAAACCTGTTGAGGTCAATCAGGTTGAGGTGTTACCTTTGTTGGTTTTGATTATCACATTCTGCATCTCTCAGGTATATGGTAGTAATTCAACAGGATATGTTTTCTCTCTCAGAAGCGTTGAGTTGGAACTTTATATTTGTGAATGTTGTTTGGCCTGGATGATATTTTTTCAATCCAAAACATAATTTTCTTAAGGCTTTAAAGTATTCTGATTCGTGCTTTGTATCGGATTTTACCTTTCGCTCTTCATATGTTCCGTTGGCCTCTTCTTACTTGAGCTGTCCATCTCCTTTAGCTCTCTGTTACTCCAATTTTTAATCCTTTGGGCTAGCTTTAGGAGAATATATAAATCTGACTCAGTATTCAGGTTAAACTACACCCCATAATGATCATTTGTTCCGTAGAGGATCCCTGGCCGGAAAAGATAGCAGTTTTGCTATGCCAAAACTTAGTCTCTCACATGTAGAGTGTTTTACAGTAGTGTTGCATACTCATCCATTTCACTCTGTCTGCAGGAAGTATCAAATGGCTCAAGGGACAGCAACTATCTGGACATGAAGTCGCCAAACTCTGTAGGATATTCGCGTGTTGGCTTCAACCCTGCCCTAGGGGAAGCAGAAAGAACTTCCTCCTCTGCAACGCCAAAATCTCACTATCTTCCGATGAGTGCAGGTCAAGCAACCCCAAGTCCTCTCGCGGATGTTTTCAGTCCTCGTCCAAATGAAGTCCCAAGGTGAGACTGTCTGTAGATTATCATTTATTATCATCATCATCATCCTGTCCTGCTGTCAGCTTGGCTAGAAATAGATGGTTGTCACTTATTTTTCTATGAAAATTCATGAGAATAATGGCAAAAATTGCCTTGAAACCATAGGAACCCCTTTTGGATCCCAAAGGGATGCCATTTGAAAGTTTGGTCTTTTGCCAATTATCCCTGCTGTATGTTGAGGGATCTTTTTTGGACAGATTATACCAATTCTGTATACTTTATGGTAAGGGCAGTAGACTGAAATTCCAGTTTTTACTGTCAGAGTAACCACTGGGCCTAAACAAGGGGTTAACTAAAAAAGAAAATCTTTGGAGAGCATTCCCCTACCATAGGTTGCTAGCTTTTTTCCAAAAGCAAGCCAGAGCTGGCTCCCCAAAATTGTAATGAGAGAACTTTAACCTCCTTCTAATGGGAGGAGAAGTGATAATGCTGGCATTTGCCAAAGAAGACCAAGTAAGAGTGACAGGGCGCTGTAAACCTTCATACTTCCAGGAAGAAGATTGTTTCCCATTTTTATAATAACAGAGTAGTAAATTACCCCTGGAACTAGGCAGTGCAGAGCTTAATATCATAAGTATTGTCATGCTAGATACTCTCGAGTCATGCTAAATGCATGTATTTTGTGTTAACTGCTGTTACCTTCTTTGCACCAGAAACACCTGACTTCATTTATACAATATGCACTCCAGCTGTGCTTAATGAATCTCACATTTTACTGACGGCACAGTTAACCCAGATACATTGCAAAATAGTTCTATACCTGGTCCAACCTGTTTCCTATCCTTTCAGATTTACTTTCTCACCAAATGCGTCAGATAGACCTTTGCCTGGCAGACTCACAGACCTGCCTGAAGAAGAGGAAGCGGCTTCACAGACGCAACAGGGAGGAGGTGACGGAGACTTGACAGAGCGGTCATCGCTCATCAGCAACGCGTCAGAGAGTTCATCCAGAGAGGATGTGACAAGCGATGAGAAACAGGAGAGTTCCCATCCATCTGATGAAGTCGTCACGGACGACAGTGCCTTATATGTGAATCTTCCGACGCACGGTGTTGACTATGCGAATTTATAGAAGTTGGTGATGAGGAAAGTGTATATATGTAAATATAAGTGAGTGTTCTATGATATTTTTTAATCTTTGTAAATTTCTGTGTTTGATGATTAAAGCAGTGAAGTGTGTAATACAAATGAGTGTTCAGAATAGCAGAAATGTTCTACACAAAGGGAAATATGTCCAAAATAAGAAAACCAATTTGGAACATCTTAATTTTTTGTCACAGTGATACAGCACATGTACCCTTGAAGTTCGACACTGGTAGTGCGTACGTGTATTTTCATACTACAGAATATATAATTTTTTATTGTAAATAATGATCAGCAACTACAAGACAACCTCTTTTATTGTTGTGTTTTGTGTCTTGTTAAAACATGGTCTTATGGAGACCATTTAGTGCCAAGTTTATGACATCTCTAGGATTTACTGTCTTACTGCAGGACAGGAGACTGTAAAGTCATTATTTTCGTTTTGGAAATCAGATGTCAACAAACTGAAAAAGTTATTCTTTAAGGTATGTATATATCTTGATACGAAGTCTATTAAAGATAACAAGAGTTGGCAAGGAAAGTGGCTTGAATTATTATGATTATTATTATTATTATTATTCAAAATGTGGACATAATGCATAAGAAGAAAAAGTCATCAACTGTATAGTAAAATGGTTATCTCAGGGAGAGCAATGTACTGTAGGAGATATTTATCTGTGTTTTGCGGGATAGCGATAGAGTTCCTTTTTTAAAATTTTTTTTGTACTGTAGTACATCCTTACATTACAAGTGGCTTTCAGTTTTCAATGAGACCTTCAGCTTGACCCCTCCCCCTCCTCTCTCATGCTGCCACTCCTACCAATAGTAGCGAAAGTGTTATGTGGTTAGGAAATGATGATTTTCTTTTTCATTTACCCAAATGCTTGTTCTTATGTTCCAGTAGCGCCTTGCTCAGAGGTTATCCAGTTGAGATCTAGGTATTACTGTCCTATGAAGATATAACATAGTGCATAATTAGGCAATAGCCTGAGAAATTTAGTCGGTTCTAAATGTTCGTGTGAAGGGATGTAGCTTAAATTGTTCAAATGCTGCATCTTGCTTACAGTCCAGACCTGGGTTATGTTTCTTAGGCAAAGGTCATTTCCTTTCCACCTAGTCCTGAAAGTAGTTTGAAGTGACAGAGAACAACTTGATTTCTCAAGTAACTTACCAGAGTGCAATTATTCTAGTTAGATGTTTTAAGAGCTAAAATCTCATATTTAAACAGTAAAAAGTACAGAGTTAGTGGTTGGTTTTTAGACATTACCCATAGACTGTTTTTCACTTTTGAATTGAGGTGGTACAGTAGATCGACAGGTTATTTTGTACGTGAATAACTTATGTCAAGGTTGTGCATTCACTATATCACAGAGACCAGTACCATAAAACCATTGTGATTGAGAATCTTCAGGTTCATTCGGCTCCCTTCCATCACAGTTTTCTAGATAACTTAGTTTATGTCAGCTGTGAAACATGGAGTTTCATGGAGGAGCAATTCCATCAGTGAATTAAACCTCCGTATCAGTCAGAAGTGTAGCAGAAAAGTCGCGTAATTTCAGGTTTATATGAATGACTTCCTTTGTATAGGAACATTTGATATTGTGAGTAACAAACCTCAATACTAATAAAACCACATGACTTCTATATTGGGAATAGTAGATTTCTGTTTTAGTTTTAGGAATTTTGGAAGTGAACCTGTAATAGGTGTTACTGTTATTCTGTGCTTAAAATTGAACAATTATTTAGAGGTTTTAAGGAAATTCCCACAGTTCCCGAATTCCTGTAGAACTCTGATGCCTGTCCTTTTTTCTCCAAGGGATGACACATAGTAATTTTACTGTGTTCATTAACTGTCTTTTTTTTATGTATAAAGCTAAAGATACAGTTTCTCTATTATTTAACCGTCTGGGTAACAACAAATGTAACTTGGTGGTATGGATAAAGCAATAATTATGATAATAATAATAATGATAATAATAATAATCATGGGGTGTAAATATTGTTGAACATATTGTTTGCGCTACAAACTAGTACTTAAAGATGGATGACATTCATCTCATGTTATGGTATTCTGCACATCTTCGGATGAGCCGGATACATTTTCTGTTTTTCTACGCATCGTCTGGTCGTCATTTTCAGGTGAGTGTTAAGATAATTACTCATGTTTAGGACATTGGAAGATACCAATTGTTTCTGCATATTGTATTGCAAGATATAATTTGCTATAGGAGAGTGAAAGGTAATTTTTTTCAGACAAGGCAAGGTGCTGCTTGTTTTAGGAGAATGAACGGTGTAATTTGTTATAGGACATGGAAAGATGTTCGTTTTAGCTAAGTGAAATATGTGACGTTACCTCACGAATGTAGCAGTGATTGTATAGTGTATTCTTGAAGACGCGTCTGAGTGAAGATGTTCTTTAATGCTTAGTTGTTCTGTTTGTTTAGCAATATTGAACAAAAAGCCCACTTCATACCGTACAGTGTTCTTCAGTGGTTTTTTGACATTGCAATAGTTGTTCTGTTTGTCGAGCAGTACTGCACCAAAAGCCCACATCGTACCTACGTTGTTTCCTGGTTCTTGTGGTCGCGGTAGTTTTCATGCTAGATAACTACCAGTCTATCCATGTGTTGTGGTAGGTCAGGTGAAGCTTATGGTAAAAATTATGTCTGCAGAAGAAAGCTAAAGCATGCAGAAATTATTTGAAATTACATGAATTATTTTCCAACAAAATTATAATTCTCCCTGTGTAACAGGCACTCTCCTGATAGACAATTCTCATGTTTGAGTGCATAATTGCATGCATGTATGATTGCAAATCCTTTGTTTGTGCATATATGTGCTTGCAGAGTCTTTGTTTTGTGTGTGTATGGGAGAGAGAGAGAGAGAGAAAGAATTAGAGAGAATGCAAGTGGAGGGATATTCTTGCAAAAGAAAATGGGAGATGGTCTTAATGTTTGGCTTTTGAGTAGTCACTCACCAGATCCTTCAAGTCAGTGTATAAATCATGTGTATAGATTTTAATGCTCATTCCTCAAAGTAATGCATGAAGCACACATCAAGAATTCACCTATCTTCAAAGAAACTGATAAGGGTTTGTATTAAAAGTACACCAGTGTCTTCAACATTACTGGAAGTGACGTGTATCGAAAATTAGTACTTGTGTCTTTAATGGAACTCTTTAGGGTGTATATAAGAAATACACCTGTGCCTTAATCATAATTGACAGGTGTGCCTGTCAGAGCACACCTTTATATGTGAAGAAATTGGGTGTGTTATGTGTGTATCAGTAATGTGCCCATCGTTAGTGGAACAGTGAATTGAATGGCATATGTTGAAAATACTACACTCATAATTTTAAACGAACTGTTATACATGGTGCTTTACTTATCATTTTTTATTGATACACAGCCAAAGAAAAACATTGGATTTAAGAGGCTTGTGCTGTTTTTGTGCTTCGGGAACAGTGACCGTTCACAAATCATATCCTGCTTGGGAAATTTGAAATATTTCTGTTTAGTGAAATGTTGTAACCCTCAGAGCAGGCTTTAGACAGTATGTGAGCGGTTCTGTTTACCTGCAGTTATATCCCGTACAAATAATACTTAGTGATGCTTACAAGGGTGGTAGTGGGCCACAGTGGGGCCTGGAAGCCACCAGTGTAAGTAAAAATATTGCCATATTTTATATATTTTATAGTTAAGGTTATTTGGAGTTTTATGAAACCAAAGTGACTATATGAAATCTATATAAAAAGACTGTAATGATGATTATTTCATTGTTTAATGTTGTGAAAATAAATGAAATTATGAAACAACCTCGATGTTTATCAATTAATCCTAGAAAATCACATACGATAAGAACAGCAAGGAACGGGACAGTTGTAACGCGAACAAAATTTCCTTACTTACACACACACACACACACACAAACTTTTTCATCAGTCCCTGCAGCTTCTCTTGATTGTCACTAATCGACACGTGAATGTCTGTAAACATCACCCACATGCACTTTGTGCCTTCTGGCTCTGCAGTAGACCTATTGCTTTTCTGACACTCCTTCAGTACCAGGAAGTGTTAGATACAGTGCAGTTGGGGTCAACAAATAGCCATTCCGTAACTAGATTCTGTCGAGACTGAATAAGATGGAAAGCATTCTTTTGCTGAAGAAGGTTTACCAGAACGTCAAATGAGAAACTAGAAGTCAGGTTGTGGAGGAGTGAACTCTTGCTGGAGAGTAATTGCTCAGTTTGAGAGAAACCTTTCCCAAGTTGAAAATGTCGAGTGTTGCACCATTAGACAGTCCCCAGAGTTTATTCTTAACAACAGGGTGAAACAAGAGCCTTCAGGATGATTTTTGAAATGCAGAATGTCGCAAAAGAAGTGGGGTCAGTGGAAATAAAATGGCAGACAACATGTATGTTCATGACCCATCATTAGGAACAAGTATACTTGAAGTCAGTGGAGTAGCTGGCATTCAATCAATGGGGGAGGTGGTGTGGGAGTTGCCTAGGTGGGACCAAGATATTATTTTTACGGGGCGGCAAAGAAAATTACACAAAACTAATGTACCAATTCTGTAATTAGTAAAATATACTATTCTTGAAGGTATACTGTATATCCATGTGAATGAAGGAAAATAGAGTATTATTAATTACTAAACCAGTTTGAAATTATAGAGCTCAATTTTCAATTAATTTCCAACTCTTACTGTATGCAAATGTATCAAATACTGTAAGGGTTAAAGTTTAGCCACTGGTGGAAGTTCGTTATAAGTTGGTGACCATATAGAAGTAATAGTTGATCTTTCTTATTGTCACACACACATATATAGGCTATATGTATAACATTGTTAAGTAAAATATATAAATTATTCTTAGATGGACAAGCTGTACTGTAGGCACGAAACAACCCAGGTGATATAGCAGTGCAGTAAGTTGAAGGTAAAAAGTACGTGCAATTTCCGTAGACTTATTCAGCTTCTTGCAACCTTGTACAATCTACAAAGATATTCGAATGATCTGGAATATTCTTTGCTAAGTCCGTAATTGACCGCTATAAATAATCATAGACTTGTTCTTGAACTCTTATGTGGTTTTTTATTGCAATGTGAAAACCGATTCAGAGGTATGGGGAATATGCAGTAAAAAAAAAATACAAAAAATATGAAAATGAGTAATAGGACAAAAAAATAGTAAGCTAGGCCTAATCACCTTAACTTAAACCAGCTCCGTAATATTTGAGGATTCTGCTAAATTCTTGGAGGTTAATATTCTTCAGTATATAGATGAACGCATATAAACACGTACATGAATATAAGCATCATGTGTGCATTTGATGTACACACTGCTGAACGCAAGACACTTCGCATAAACTTACATTACGCTCGATGACGTTCGCATACACAGATAAATCAAAAATGGACAATTGTCTCGAAAGTTCCAGAGTGAAATATAAAAAGAAATCAAGACATGTAGTTAAAAGTAAAGTTTGGAAGAATGATTATTATTGCTATGACAATGCAAGTGCAACCTGCAGTCACCTGTAAGTTTCGGAGGGCTTACTATTATAACAATGCAATTGCATATACTCGTGTTATAAACGACGCTATACATACGAGAAATATGCGATGACGCAACAGTTACGTCATTTGGCTAGAACTGGGAAGAAGAAGAAGAAGAAGAAGGAGAAGAAGAAGGAGAAGGAGAAGAAGAAGAAGAAGAAGAGAGGGAGGAGGAACGAGTCCAAGGGGCAGCACTGGGCCAGTTCAGTTGTGTGTCGAGTGTTGTTGGTTGAGGTCGGAACTCGACGACCCGCGTTATAGCAGGTAACCATCATTGGGATTATTTTTCTTTTTCCCTTTTTTTATTATTTTGTTCAATTATTTATTATTCATTCGAAGTTAATGCTGTTTTTTTATTTGCCCCACTGAGGAATATAATTTTCACTTTAAGCGTACTTTTTCCACTTAGAATAATTGATACTGTGGGATCGAAGTCGTTTTAAGTAGATAAAGGTCGTTAGTAAAATTCGATTGCATTTGTTTAACGTGGCTTAAGTTTTTTCTCAATTTTATTTATCGTTGTTTTAGAGTGTTATTCTCTCTCTCTCTCTCTCTCTCTCTCTCTCTCTCTCTCTCTCTCTCTCTCTCTCTCTCTCAAAAGCGAATGATTAACGAGCAAACAGATCATAGTCCTACGTTAGACATAATAACCTTAAATGTATTTTAGCCGCTGTAAACAGTTATTCGAATCTGTTTCCTATTTATTAGGGAATAATCACATTGGTCATATATAAACGTTCTTTATATATGTATATATATATATATGTATATATAATATATATATATATATATATATATATTTATATATAAATATATAATATATATATATATATATATATATAAATAGGTTATAAGTCGTTCTTTTTTATTATAAAAATGTTACGCTAATTTGGACGAAACTAGGTTATGCACAGGGTAACATTATAGGCCTAGAGAGTGTTGCTGTATTTAAGGAGCAAGAGCCCGTGCTGGCGTAAGGCCTGCTTAATCATCAATATAATTTATTCAGTTATTATTAGCCTTGTTGATGTTTCTCATGCCGAACCGTTATTGACGTTTTCAGCTAAACTTTGTGGCCTGGGATGTAGTTTTTTTTTTTTATATCGAATGATTTTACCGTTCCTTTTATCACCACATTAGTGATAGCAGTACCACAGGTGGGTGTACCTGCCTCGTTAATTTATAAACCAGTCTCTCTCTGTCAAAGCAAAGCATTATAATTGTCTGAAGCGAAGAAGTGCTACGCCATTAAGAGTCTTACAAGTTTGTCAAGTTAATCTTTTGCCACTTGTTGAGTGAGGAATTCGCTCTCCGCTTTCTTCCTCGTTAATTTAATTTTTGATTCAGCGATACAAGGACGCGGGGAATCAACCCTAGACGCAGACTCTCTCGCTACGAATGAACAAATAGACGAATAAAATAAAGTACGACCAGTTGGCACGGCGTGCATGTTAGATCACTTCGAGGACCCAGATACCTGCTAAAAAAAAAAAGGTGAAGAAGAAAGGGCTCGGATCATCAGCTTTATTCTCTTACTACTGAGAGTCAGTGATGCACGGCGAGGACAAATATCACTTGCTCTCTCTCTCTCTCTCTCTCTCTCTCTCTCTCTCTCTCTCTCTCTCTCTCTCTCTCTCTCTCTCTCTCTCTCTCTCTCTCTGAAGTCTGTATGGCGTAGTTCATTTTTCCCACATCGGGCATTACGATTGTTCTCAACATTAATCACTGAATAACTACTTAAAATGAGTTGTTGAATGATGAGGACAGAAAAGTTTGGATGACAGTAAAAATGAATCTTTAAATGAGTGGGGGAAAAAAATTAGTTTGCAACTGGGTAAGAGAGTTATTGAATGTCTGTGAAATTTTTGACAATGATTAAGTGACTGGAAAAACTAATAAGCCGTTGAGAGATTGAATATGAGTCTAAAAGATGGATGTCTTTGTATACAAATGTGATAATTTGTCATCCTTGGAGGACCGATGGAAACAAGTCATGGAAGACAAAAAAAAAAAAAAATACTAAAAAATGCGCCGAAGTTTCTTTGGCGCAATCGAGTTTTCTGTACAGCCCCTACAGCATATAATCAAGGCCACAAAAAATAGGCCTATCTTTCGGTGGTCTCGGTATAATGCTGTGTGAGCCGCGGCCCATGAAACTTTAACCACGGTCAGGTGGTGGTCTATCGTATATCTTTGCCAGAAACACGACCATGGCTAACTTTAACCTTAAGTAAAATAAAAACTACAGAGGCTAGAGGGCTTCAATTTGGTATGATTGATAACTGGAGGGTGGATGATCAACACACCAATTTGCATCTCTCTAGCGGTAGCGTCAGCAGTTTTTAAGATCTGAGGGCGGACAGACAAAGTGCGGACGGACAGACGAAGCCGGCACCACAGTTTTCCTTCACAGAAAACTTAGAAGTCGTTTATGCAAAAGATAGTCGCATCCAGACGGCTGAAAGCACAGCGAGCGTCCAAGAGCAAAAGCATACACTATACAAACATACAACACAAAGGCTTCAGCCAACTAACTGACTGCTGGGAAAAGGATCGGCCAAGGGAATGCTGTTTACATTAATGAGTCTCAATATTTGTACCTCGTTTGCAAGACCTTATGCGGCTGGGAAGGATTATAGCAAACAGAACTTTCTTGAAATTGTGTGTGTGTGTGTGTGTGAGAGAGAGAGAGAGAGAGAGAGAGAGAGAGAGAGAGAGAGAGAACAAGCAAACAGACCACTGAAATGGCCATCAGCCAAGCAGACAGCTATGCTTACAAAAGTCATTTGACAAGTCCGATGACAGAAGATAGACGTGTACAGTACATAACTTGTCATTCGATGATAAATATTTATCATATCAGTATATCATAACTAAATTTAGAGCCGAGTGACCTAATAAAAATTGCCGTATTAATATATTTGGCGAGCAGCGATAAACGTTATAATCGATAGTTTTTGGCGCATGTTTCAGTCTCTCTCTCTCTCTCTCTCTCTCTCTCTCTCTCTCTCTCTCTCTCTCTCTCTCTCTCTCTCTCACAAGATGCAGAGGTCAGTGAATTTTACAATTTGGGAGGAAAGGCATCGCGTATTTCGCTATAGGCCTATTATATTTCGGAAATCGCTGTGTTTTTCCTTGAGAAAGTATCTTTGCAGGCGTGATTTAAAGAATGGATTATATAGATAGGAAATTACAGCTAGGAAATCGGACACAGCGTTGGGCTGTAGGTTGCTAGAACACGGTAGTGAAAATGGTGGAAACCCTCAGACTCGCTGAGATGTTGGTACTATAGACGCCATTGAAAGTTCCATCGGGAAGGTTGACTCGCCAAACCTAACTTTTTTCGACGATCCTTGGAGGTTTTTCATATTTCATTTTCTTGCTGGGAGGTTCTCTGCCTTACGTTGTTTTTCGTTAATCATTTGTTTATTGTAGCTCACAACCGCGATTCGTCTGCTGGTTTTATTTCGTCAAATAACATGAGCCAAGCGATAGGCTCACGTCAGGTGTAGGCTGCCGTTCATTTGTTTTCTGGTTTTTCGATATGCCCAAGTCTGTGAAAAATTGCGCCAGCATCTCATCTGCAATGCAAGCAATGGCTAATTTGCATGCATGGATGCAAACAGACATCTGAGACACCATTCTCTGTAGTTAAAAACCGCGATTCGTCCACTGGTTACATTTCATCAAAAGACGCGCCAAGCGATAAAGCTACGTCAGGTGTAGACTGCTGTTCATTAGTTTTTCGGTATTCCCCAGTCGTCTGTGAAAAACTGCTCAAACGTCTCATCTGCAATGCAAGCAAGGGGCAATTTGCATGCGTGGATGCAAGCAGGCACTATGAGACTACACCATCCCCCTGATAACGCAAAGATAATATCAGGACGAAAACAAGACGTAGGTCTATTGATGCTTGTGAGCGATGGCCAGCCATCACCTGAATGAAGTGGCGATTGATCTCAGTCGAGGTTACACACACACACACACACACACACACACACACACACACACACACACACATCTGTCCCAAGGTCATCACGCTCCCTCGTCTTCTTAGGTGTTCTGGCCCTTGCATAGAAGGTCTTTGGCCCCTCCGCGGTTCCTGGAGGAGGTTTGGGAGAGGGGGAGGGGAGAAAGTCATTATGGTTGTGTGTGCGTGTGATGAGTAGGGTTCTTTCGTGTACGTATGTGTATGTGATCGGCTGTGTTTGACAGTGTGTGTGTGTGTGTGTGTTTTTGTGTAGAGATAAATGATGGAAATGTGCATGAGGTTATATATATATATATATATATATATATATATATATATATATATATATATATATATATATATATATATATATATATATATATTATTAAAGGACCTCATTAAAACTGGATGGTATCTAACAGGTTTTTTATTCAGAAAAGTTACAAGCGTACATGGACAAACAGTCCACATTATCAAGTATCCGTACAATACTTGATAATGTGGACTGCTTGTCCATGAAAGCTTGTAACTTTTTCTGAATAAAAAAACTCCGTTAGATACCATCCAGTTTTAATGAGGTCCTTTTAGTAATTGTACTAATGCACAGAACAATTGTGTATGTGATAAAGTTAATATATATATATATATATATATATATATATATATATATATATATATATATATATATATATATATATATATATATATATAGAGAGAGAGAGAGAGAGAGAGAGAGAGAGAGAGAGAGAGTCTAGTAACTAATTCACCTGTCTTGATTTTATCCTCAGGCTAATTCAGTTCTGAAATCACTTCGTATCATCGCATTTGATTTGTCATTCAGGTGAAAGAAGTCTTACTCTCTCAGTTTTATCCAGTTAAATGGGACCTTTTTTCCTTTTAGTATGGTGCATTAATACACCAAGAGGACCAAAATTATAATCATTTGTGAGATTCAATAAGGAAGATGCGTTAGATCTGGTTATGATAAGTTCGTTTGTCTGCAGGATTACGAAAGAAAGTTGCGTGTAGATTTTTACCAAAATTTGACCCAGGGTGGGGCCTCTTGGTCTCCAGCAAGTGTGTAGATTTTGGGAGAGGTCTAATGTAAAGTTTGGGGAGGAGGGACCTTCCGGTCGGTTGGTAGCTCACTGTTCCAGGCTTCAGTATTTGAAACTCTGCGCACTTTTCCCTTAGATTTTGTTCTTCAAATGTGACAGTTGCTATTTCTGTAAAGTACAGTAGTAGCCTACTGTCTTCCCTTAACGTGCTAATTTTCATTTGGATCCCAGCTGCTAGTAATTTCTTTGTTCACAGGGTGTTGACACCTGCAGTGGTATATGCAACTCTGTTAATGTTTTTTTTTGCTAGTTTCTTATAATTTTCCTGTTCGTCATCTCTGAGTCCTATATACGCTGTGGAATGGAATGGAATGTGGAATAGAATATAGAGTTGAGGCCAAAGGCCAAGCACTGGGACCTGTAAGGTCATTCAGAGCGGGAAAGGAAATTGAGAGTAAGAGGTTTGAGAGGTAGGAGGAAAACCTTAAAGCAGTTGTACTGTGAATCAATTGTTAGGAGAGGGTTGCAGGATAGTGAGATGGAAGAAAGAGAATATGAATGGAGGTACAGTAAAAAGAATGAAAGGGGTTGTAGCTAGTGGTCGAAGGAACATTGCAAAGAACCTCAAGTAATGCCTACAGTGCACCTCATGAGGTGCACTGACGACACTATCCTCCTACGAGGAGCATAGAGCAGAGAAATCGAAGGAGACGAATGAAAAGTAAAAGCCAGAAAGCAGCGACCTGTTTCATTCCTTTTACTGTACCTTCTTTCATATTCTCTTCCTTCCATCTGACTCTCGCTTGGCCTTGGGCCTAAATTCTATATTCTATACTATTCCTTGGCTTAATTTCTGCGAACACTTGCATTCTCACAACAACAGGAGAGCTGAACAGTTTATTATTCATGCGTTCTGAATAACTTGAGCCCAGGAGATTTAAGTCAATAGCATAACAACGTTATGTTCATTCTTTCCCAATTATCTCATTGCCACATTCAAATGCAAATTTCAGATACCATTCTTTTATGCGCAGACTTGCATAGCAGCTTTCTGGGCATCTTGGGCACCTATAAACGCTTGCATAAGCTGTGTAATAATGAGAAATAAAAAGTAAATAAAATCTACGTCCATTAAATCCTTAGCAGAGTGACGTCATTCAAAAGTGTTGATTCAGATCACCTCTGTAACCAGTAGCGACGATGACGTCACGCGTCCTGGTAAGCTCCCGTCGTTAACACCATAACCTGAGACATAGGCCACGCCCCCTTCTTACGTCATTGGTCTCTCTGCCACTTGCATCTTGCTAGATAAATATTGCATGTTTTCGAATCGACCTTTTTGTATGTCCTTGTTCCCTTTTGAGGTGGAGAGAGAGAGAGAGAGAGAGAGAGAGAGAGAGAGAGAGAGAGAGAGAGAGAGAGAGAGAGAGATTTTCTTTACCAAGCACACGGGAAAAGTTATAGACAAGAAGTAGGAGTCTACTATAAGTTAACAAGGAAAAGGCTATAGTCCACTTTGGAATTTGCTCCATGCTCCTGTTTTCCTACAATTTCATCGACCATCCTTTTGCCAGATGGTGGGCCATTTGCACTCCAGGAAGGATTAACTACTGAGATGGCTATTTGTCTGTCAGTCCGCACTTTTTCTGTCAGCCCTCAGATCTTAAAAACTTCTGAGGCTAGAGGACTGCAAATTGGCATGTTGATCATCCACTCTCCAATCATCAAACATACCTCTAGCCTCAGTAGTTTTTATTTTATTTAAGGTTAAAGTTAGCCATGATCGTGCGTCTGGCACCGTTATAGGTGCAAACAACACAGGCCACCACCGGGCCGTGGCTGAAAGTTTCATGGGCCGCGGCTGAGAGTTTCATACAAAATTATACGCTGTACAGAAAACTCGGCGCATTTTTTACTTTTTTTTTATTAACCCCACCAGACCTGGCTTCGTATTTTGACTGAAGGCCTCTGTTACTGATGTCCAGAACTCGACAGCTGTCACACCTGCCAAGAGTTCACGGAATCATCATTCGTTTAAAAACAGCTTATCGAGCCATTTCTTCATTCCTGCACAAGCAAGAAGCCTTCCATTGATTTTTGGTATTAATGATAAATAGAAACTAGTGCGGGTAATCGTATTCATTCATTTCTCAGGGAGGATGTCTCACATTCTTCTTCTTCCATTTTTTACAAGAAAAGTGAATAGTATAATCACCCTAGAAAAAAAAAATGCAGTACGGTTATTACCACCATCGTTTGCATCTTAAACAAGACTAGTTCACCAGTTGCTGCCAAATCACTTAGCCAGCCTTTCACCTACCGGAATACCCCGTAGGGGTTTAGTGGTGTCAGTGCACCTCATGTTGTGTAATGTAGGCATTACTTAAGGTTCTTTGCAGCGTCCCTTCGGCCCCTAGCTGCAACCCCTCTTATTCATTTTCCTGTACCTCCATCTTCTTCAATCTTGCTATTTACCCTCTCCTAACCACTGTTCCATAGCGCGACTGCGAGATTTTCCTCCTGTTACACCTTCCAAACCCACCTACTCTCAATTTCCTCTCTAGCGCTGAATGACCTTACAGGCCCCAATGCTTCCATTCCATCCACCTACCGGAACATGGAGCTACGTATCATAAACAGAAGGTTGATGAGACAAAACAAGGCAAAGACGGAAAGCGCACGAGAGCGCTCCGCATCGCCCCGAGTCTCTTCAAGTCGTCCCAGGAGTTCTTGACGTGACTGATGTTGAAAACAAACACGGCCGAAAGTATCTCGACTTGTGAATGATAGGTTGGCTGCCTTGGCTCTCGTTTTTCCCCACTTCGGGTAGCTTGAAATGTCTTCATAGTGATATAAAGGGTATTTTTGGCTGCAGTGCAGATCTCCTTTGGAAGGTGTGCGGTTATGGCTGTAGAAGTTGTTGTTATTATTATTATTATTATTATTATTATTATTATTATTATTATTATTATTATTATTATTCGGAATGTGAACCCTATTCTTATGGCACAAGTCCACCACAGGGGACATGACTTGAAATTCAAGCTCCGAGGAATATTATTGTTATATATTATTATTTTTATTATTTAGAAAATGAACCTTATTCATATGGAACAAGCCCACCACTGGGGCCGTTGGCTTGAAATTCAAGCTTCCAAAGATTATGGTGTTCATTTGAAAGAAGTAACAGAAGGTAATGGGAAATTATTATTATTATTATTATTATTATTATTATTATTATTATTATTATTATTATTATTATTATTATTATTATTATTATTATTATTATGCAGAAGATGAACCCCATTCATATGGAACAAGCCCACCACATGGGGGCCATTGATTTGAGATTCAAGCTTCCAAAGAATATGGCGTTCAGTAGAATGAAGTAACAGAAGGTAATTGGAAACAGAAAGAAGACACCTCTTAGAAAAGAAAAAATAACTAACAAAATAATAAACAAACAGATAAAAATGTAACTAAATCATGAAATACAAGGGGTGTTGCTTTAGGGTAGTAATGCATTGCATCTCCGCTTGAACTTTCGAGGTTCCTGTCGCAAGATGGCCTCAGTATATAAAAATTTATTTCTCTTGTCCAGTAAATGAAAATTTTAGGTCCAGGTCTCTCCTAGGAACGGGTTCATTCTCCCCGTTCCTTCCTCTTTCATTATTTTAACTTTGACTCTATTTGGGAGCGCCCTGATCTTCGTATTCTAAGACTGCTTCCTCTGACAGTTACCTCTGATCGACGCATGATAAATTACGCAGCGTTCGAAGGACCCAATCCTACAAAGGACACCTGTACCAAAACGTTTGGTCCCGTAGGGTGGTAGTGCCGTTAGTTTACCTCACGCGGCGCACCGTAGGCATTACTTAAGGTTCTTTGCAGCGTTCCTTCGGCCCCTAGCTGCAGCCCCTTTCATTCCTTTTAATGTACCTCCATTCATGTTCTCTTTCCTCCATCTTGCTATCCAACCTCTCTTTTAACATTTGTTTCATAGTGTAACTGCTTTGAGGTTTTCCTCCTGTTACACCTTTCAAACCTCTGTCAGTTTTCCTTTCAGCGCTGAATGACCTCATGGGTTCCAGCGCTTGGCCCTCGGCCTAAATTTTTTATTCTGTCCAAAATTTTTGGAGATACTGAAAAGCTCGATTCCATTTCCTGTACCTTTTGGAAACTTGCTGGAGTTTCCTACCGTCCTCCATCTTGGATCGATTTAATGAAACCCTTTCAATTCGAGTGTTTCATCAGCGGGCACCGCATACAACGTGCCTAGCGAGGTGTACTGTAGACAGTCTGAAAGGTCTTTCCACGGAGTCTTCCAGGAATCTTTCCAGAGAAAGTTTCCAGTGACCTTTCCACGGGACATTTTTAGGGTTCCATTTAGAGAGAAATTTTCAGGGATCTTTCTATGGTAACTCTCCAGGAAAATTTTCCAGTGATCATTCCAGGGAACTCTTCTAAGAATACAGTCGGCGTGAATTTCTTCCAAGAATCTTTTCCAGAAGTGTTTTCCAGGTAGTTTTCCAGGAAAATTTAGCAGTGATCATTCCAAGGAACTCTTCTAAGAATATAGTCGGCGTGCATTTCTTCCAAGAATCTTTTCTAGAAGTGTATTCCAGGTAGTTTTCCAGGAAAATTTTGCAGTGATCATTCCAGGGAACTCTTCTAAGAATATAATCGGCGTGAATTTCTTCCAAGAATCTTTTCCAGAAGTGTTTTCCAGATAGTTTTCCCGGAAAAGTTTGCAGTGATCATTCCAGGGAACTCTTCTAAGGACATAGCCGACGTGAAGTTTTTCCAGAATCTTTCCCAGAAACGTTTTCCAGCGATCTTTTCCAGAAAATTTTTTTAATAATCTTTCCATAGGGACAAAAAAATCCTTCTAGGATTCATTTCCAAAAATTATTTTATGATCCCTCAGTGTTTGTGTCCTCCCTGGAAGGGAATTTCCAGTGAGACTTTGTGACAACGTATTTTCCTGATGAAAACTTAAAGAAAATAAAGTAAATGTACCATGGAAACAATCGCTTTCTTCTTTTTTCTTTTTTTAAAGAAAGAAAAAAATCTTTGCATAATCATTGAAATGGTTTGAATGAGGATATGAACTTTTCTTATGCTGCAGCAAACCTGCACAGACCTTTCGCCTGCAGATAAACCCAAATGTCAAAGCGCAGGAGAGAGAGAGAGAGAGAGAGAGAGAGAGAGAGAGAGAGAGAGAGAGAGAGAGAGAGAGAGAGAGAGAGAGAGACTAATACACATTAGTAGATTTTGAGAACTATGTAGATGTTATAATCACTGATACAATGACATATAATCACTGATACAATGAAATATAATCATAGATAAAATTACATAAAATCACTGATACAATGAGATATAATCATAGATACAATGACATATGATTATTGATATAGGGGCATGTATTCTGGTATACAGTGACATATAAACACTGACACAACGACGTATAATCATTGGTACAGTGACACATAATAATTGATACAATGAAATGCAGTCGTTGATACAATGACGTGTAATAGTTGATACAATATGTAATCACTGATACAGTGACATATAATCACTGTTACAACGACTTATGATCACTGATACAATGACGTATAATGATTGATACAGTGACACATAATCATGATACAGTGACATTATAACCACTGTTACAGTGACAAGTAATCATTGATGCAATGACATATAATCATTGATGGTACAGTGACTTGCAATCATTGATACAGTGACATGTAATCACTGTTACAGTGGCATATAATCACTGATACAGTGACATATAATCACTGACACAATGACATATAATCATTGATACAGTGACATATAACCATTGGTGCAATGACTTATAATCACTGATACATTGGCATCTAATCACTGATACAGTGACGTATAATCACTGATACAGTGACATATAATCATTGATACAATGACATATAATCACTGACACAGTAACATATAATCACTGATACAATGACATATAATCATTGATACAATGACATATAATCATTGATACAATGACATATAATCACTGATACAACGACATATAATCACTGATACAGTGACATACAGTCACTGATTCAGTGACACGTAATCACTGAAACCACGCATCAGGAAAATCTTGGCAGTATTTAGTCTCCCACTCATCTGGGCATAATTTAACAGCTGTGTAACAGCTGGTTGTCACAGGAGAGAGAGAGAGAGAGAGAGAGAGAGAGAGAGAGAGAGAGAGAGTAAGGCCACTCCAGTGTCCTTGGAATGTAGAGGGGACGAAATCTCGTAATCGCGTTGATCCGGACTCAATTAGGAATAAAGGGAAGGGTGATAGGGCAAACGGAGATAAGATAGATTAGATACAGGGCATGAGAGTCGACCGGAACAGAGGCACTTCGTTGTCCCCGAAGGGTATTTTATGCCTTGTGAATTCAGCGTGCATTGTTTTCGGAAAGAGTTTTTTGCCCTGTTGATTTAATGTAACAGGGAGGGTCACAGATTCACAAAATATGAGTAAAAAAAGATGTGGTTTTTTGTTTTGTTTTGCATCGTTTTCTTTTTTCATCCAGAACCATTTAGCTTATAAAGCTATAACCCCGTAGCCCCGCTGCAAAATTTGAAGTGTTTAAACTCACCGATTCTCGAGATACCGGTTCAAAATGATTGATTGAACTTGAAGACATGGACACCATTCTCGAGTTGTGGTCTTTGAGATGACAGACATGGCCAAGAAAAACAAACAAATGCTTTCTGTTATCTAATCTTGTGTAGATAAGATGGAAGACTTGAAATTACAATTGAATGATAATTTTTTTCTTCAATTTCTTTTCAGGATCAAAAGAGGCGAGCTCTCGAGAAAGAGGAAGAGAGAGAGGGAGAGAGAGAGGGAGGAACAGGGTAAGTACATTGCCAAGTTTTTTATCGGATAAGGAGAGATAGCGAGGGCGAGATTGTGTCCCCCTGATTATAATCATTATTTTATAATCATAATCGTAATGATTCAGTTATCAACATAAGCGCGATTCTGCCCATTTGCGATAACTGTTGTTAATACCAAATTCATCAACAACAGTCATGTTAATACTAACCTTGGACTGACGTTGACAACTTCTCTGCTATGGACGACGTTGGTTGAGCTTAGGCTTTGTATATATATATATATATATATATATATATATATATATATATATATATATATATATATATATATATATATATATATATATATATATATATATAAAGGTATAACTTTTTTGTCTAAAGTTATCAGGCTGTTCATTGTATCCCCTGACACAAGCAAACTTAGCTTCTAGATGGTCAGTGAATTGAGCGAATATGTTTTTACAATCTCATTATATCCCCTTCTTTTGAATTGACAATAAAATATATTAACAAAACAATATGAAGACTCATATATGAAACTAAGCACGAGCAATGAATGGTCCTTTGTGTAAAGAACATCATCGTTCCTCCGACAAACAGGAGTGAGTCTTCCTGCCCCACGTTATCAGAGATTCCCTCCAATTGCCTTTCCGTCCGAGAGAAGCAGGCTCCTACTGCCTCTTGCGAGCCCGCAAGAACTGCAAGTCTTTTCTGTTGTCTTTAGTTTGCTTTCTCAGAGTGTTTCTCCGTCGTCTGGAGGTTCCTGTAGTCTTTAGTTTGCTTTCTCCGGGTGTTCCTTCGTCGTCTGGAGGTTCTGGAAGTCTCAGAGCAACATTCCACTCTTCGCCTGCAGGTTTCTCAGCTTACCCTCCAAAAGAAGATTCTTCTCCATGCTGCTGGCCAGCCTCGCCAACTCTTCCAGCTTGGGGTCTTTCGCTGGCAGTAAATTATCCCGCTGACTAAAGGGAGGAATTTTCTCTCGGCAGCTTTCCAACTTGCTCCTGCAGTTCTTGAACGTTGAACTGGAGGGTTTCCTTCTCAGTCTTTACCTGGTTGAAGTCGCATTCCAGTTATCGGATTCGTCTAGTCATCTGCATCCTTTCATTTCCCATCTCCTGCAGTTCCTCAGCTGGCCTGCTTCTTCCTCTTGCTGACGAAGTCGACAACTGAACTTTGCCAACCGAGCAGTCAAGCTCTGGGTACCCCTCAGCTCTTGAACAGAGACAGCGTTCTTACCCAGTCGCTTACTTCAGGCTTTCATCCTCGTTATCTCGTCTTCCAGCATGTTTCGTGCATTTTCCTGAGCCGCCACCTCCTTCTGCATTATCTGCTTCGCGTTCTCGAGCAAAAGGAGGATCTTGTCCTCCAAGACTTGCTGTTCCATCTTCTGCTCGTCTAACCGTCCTGCGTAAGATAGAATCATCTCGTCTTCTTTTTCCAGTTCCTTTCTCTGCATCATTCCCTTTTCTTTTTCCAGTTCCTTTCTCTGCATCATTCCCTTTTCTTTTCCCAGTTCCTTTCTCTGCATCTCCTCCTTTTCCTTTTCCTTTCTGTTTTCTTGAAGAACATTTTCCTGGCCAAGAACTCTCTTGGTCAAGTCGACATTCAGCAGCGTCAGATTCTTCCTCTCTTCTCTGTCGAGACGAACTTCTCCCTGCAATGCTTCATTTTTTTCCATTGCAATCATCATCTTCATCGATTTTCTGCTTCCTAATGTTGTCCAGTATGTTGCCTTTTGCGGTGCTAGCCAATCCAAAAACAGCAACAAGGATCCAATTCTTGATTCCAGAGGAGGTTTCCAGACCTGGGTCCATTTTGACGGATTCTCTGAAGTTCCGCTGCACGAAGCCGCGCCAAAAACTGCCGCTAGGCCCGAGGCAAGGCAAAAGAAGCTGTAGATCCATGTTGGAGTCTGTACCGACAGAAGCCACTCTTCAAGCTTATATTCACCTCCCTCTCACATTTTTCTTTCTGCGTTTTTCAGAATTTCGTAAATTTTCCCGAGAAATATTGTATTTTTTTGTTTGGCAATTTATGCATCACCAGATCTATAAAAATGTCAAGACAATTTTCTTTCTGCGTTTTTCAGAATTTCGTAAATTTTCCAGAGAAAAATTATATATTTTTTTTGGCAATTTATGCATCACCAGATCTATAAAAATGCCAAGACATTATCCCGATTATCTTCATCACTTGCATGTCATCAGAATGACTCCTACGAGCTGCTCTGTGAGCAGGAACCCGTGCTGGCATAAAGGCAGCATATTTTCGGGAAACAACGTGTAGGCACCACACACCTGTCTCAGACCCACTATTGTGCCAAACGTTTTACCTCTCTCTCTCTCTAAAATGTTTGGGCATATATATATATATATATATATATATATATATATATATATATATATATATATATATATATATATATATATATTATATGTATATATATATATATATATATATATATATATATATATATATATATATATATATATATATATATATATACATATATATATATATACATATACACACACACATGTACACACACAAAAAATTAAGATACAAATGTCGTTCAGCATCCAATTCGTTCTACTTCAGAAATAATACCAGAGGGGGAACCATAGTTAAGTGGTTCGTCACCTGACGGATTCGATCCACCGACGAGAGACAGGTAATATGCCATTCGGCTGTCAGGGTTTAATAAAGTTTTGGAACGGCGCACGTCCCTTGTAGCAGCTCCATAAAATCGCCATCAGTAATTTTCTACTCTGCAACATCAGGCTTCAGTGGCAAGATGCCAGAAGCCTCCAGAAATCCCTCTCGTATTTCAGCGCCTTTGGATTTTTTCACTTTTCAAGTTTCCTTGAAAAGAGAGAGAGAGAGAGAGAGAGAGAGAGAGAGAGAGAGAGAGAGAGAGAGAGAGAGAGAGAGAGACGGGCAGGAGTCGCTTTTCACCCCGCCAGCTTCTGTTTCGGGCCCTTAACGAGAAGCCTTTTAAAAAGGCCAACGAGATAATGAATGACGGAGGAGGAGGGGAGGGAGACCCCAATCGGGTTTCCCCTTTCCTCCTCCTCCTCCTCCTCCTCCTGTCATGTCGGGCTTGTGATTGTTGACATCCGCTAGTGTCAGGCGTCATCTTAATCGCGACTCGTCAAAGTCTTCTGAAAAGGTTCCTGTGTTTATGCGGTCTTCTTCTTCTTCTTGTGGACGTTGCTTGGAATGTTGCGCCTCTTCTCTTCTTCTTCTTGTTTTTATTTTATTGTATTCATTTTTATTTATTTTTGATCTCTGACAATCTAAGATATCCTACATCCTTTCCCGAATTTTTGTTCCTGTAGGGGGTAGCCCCATCAGTGCACCTCACATGGTGCACTGTAGGCATTACTTAAGGTTCTTTGCGGCGTCCCTTTGGCACCTAGCTGCAACCCCTTTCATTCCTTTCACTGTGCCTCCTTTCATGTTCTCTTTCTTCCATCCTACTTTCCACGTTCTCATAACAATTGTTTCAACATTATTCGCAGCCCTGAATGACCTCATAGGTCCCATCGCTTGGGCTTTGGCTTAAATTTTATATTCCAATTCCAGTTCCCCAGTGATTGTCTGTAAAAAATTGATAATCTTAAAAAAATCTTTCTCGCCATTTTTTGTTCACTCAAAAAACTCGTTCATCTCATAAAAAAAGACATTTTAGTTTTCTGTAAAAGAAAACTACTGAGATGGCTTTGTCTGTCCGTCCGCAGTTTATTCTGTCCGCACTTTTACTGTCCGCTCTCAGATCTTAAAAACTACTGAGGCTAGAGGGCTGCAAATTGGTATGTTGATCATCCACCCTTCAGTCATTAAACATACCAAATTGCAGCCCTCTAGCCTCAGTAGTTTTTATTTCATTTAAGGTTAAAGTTAGCCGTGATCGTGCGTCTGGCAGCCATATGGGACAGGCCACCACCGGGCCATGGTTAAAGTTTCACGGACCGCGGCTCGTACAGCCTTATGCCGGGACCACCGAAAGATAGATCCATTTTCGGTGGCCTTGATTACACTTGTTATTTCTTGTTTTTGTGGTTGTGTTAAAACACGTGATAATCACGCTCGTAAGCTTCCCACAAGACGGCGATTAACAACACCTCCTGGGAGCCACATCAACACCAAGGAATCAGCACCACGCAAACACACATCACTTGCGTAAACAGATTAAGTCTGGCTTTCGAGTTCTAAAAAAAAAAAAAAAAATGCGCCGAAGTTTCTTTGGCGCAATCTCGTTTTCTGTACAGCCACTACAGCGCATAATCAAGGCCACCGAAAATAGATCTGTCTTTCGGTGGTCTCGCTATAATACTGTATGAGCCTCGGCCCATGAAATTTTAACCACGGCCCAGTGGCGGCATATCCTATATCGTTGCCAGAAGCACGATCAAGGCTAAACTTTGACCTTAAATAAAATCAAAACTACCGAGGCTAGAGGGCTGCAATTTGGTATGTTTTATAATTGGAGGGTGGATGATCAACGTACCAATTTGCATCCCTCTAGCCTCAGTAGTTCTTAAGATCTGAGAGCGGACAGAAAAAGTGCGGACGGACAGACAAAGCCGGCACAATAGTTTTCTTTAACAGAAAACTAAAAAAAGATTTTTTTTTAGGTCAAAACAGAATAGGGAGACGCGGCCTTCGTCCTATTTGTGCTTCACTTCATTCTGTTTATTTTTCCTTTTTTTATGTCACTCCCATCATCATCATCATCATCATCGTCATTAATTTTGTTTATTTTTGGAGACGTTCTTAATCTGCACTTCTTTGGTTCATCATTTTTTCAACGTTTTTCTTGTCAGTTATAGTTTGTTATAGTTCGTTGTCGTCTTGGAAAAAAGTACTCCTTCTGCGTCATAATTATGAACTGTTTATTCTGCGCCAGCTTGTCACAGCGAGCCAACGGTCATTTCAGCTAGCTGCATAATAATAATAATAATAATAATAATAATAATAATAATAATAATAATAATAATAGTGTAGATAGAAGACCCGCTTTGAAGCACATGGTATTGAAAGTGGTAGCTGTATCGGCTGCATTCAATTTATATAGAGTTTTCTCTATATTTCTCTATCAGAACCCCGTAGGGGGTTAGTGCCGTCAGCGCAGTTCATGAGGTGTACTGTGGGCATTACTTGAGTTCTTTGCAGCATCCCCTCTGCCCCTAGCTTCAACCTCTTCCATTCCTTTTGCTGTACCCCCGTTCATATCCTCTTTCTTCCATCTGAGAATTAATTCATAGTGCAACTGCGAAGTTTTCCACCTGTTACCTCTTCCAAACTTTTTTAATGTCAGTTTCAGTTTCAGTCTGAATGACCTCATAGGTCCCAGTGCTTGGCCTTTGAGCCTAAATTTTGTATTCTGTTCTAATCTATTCGCTGTCAGAAAGAAAGAGAAAACTCTACATAAACTGAGCGCAGCTGATTCAGCTATCACTTTCAGTCATATTATAATAATATATTCAGGTCTGCGTGACATTAATTCTTCTTGCAAGCAGGACCTTTTCAATGTTACGTCAAGCAAGTCACCGTGACTCTCCCCCGTAATGACTTGCCGTTTATGAATCTTGATTTTTAAGCTCCGCTCGGGAGAATATCACGTTGCTTGCAGGCATTTCATACACATGCGCAGTACGCTCGTCCTATTGCAAGCACACGCAGAGCGATCTTAGTATTCTCGAAATTTCCTAGTCGATTCTGAATGAGGTGGGCCTTGTTCTCGTAAGACCGATTTGAGTCCTTTTGATGCTTTTATATGATAATTTGGCGTTGCAGTAATCGAGGTCAAGGACGCCTTCTTATTGTAAGTGGCTCTAAAGGTTATTAGATGACTGGGCAAGATGTATTCATATTTTTTCCTGAATAATTCTCTCCGTAGTGTGGTAGTGCCGTCAGTGAACTTCATGTGGTGCACTGTAGGCACTCCTTAATAAGGTTGTTTGCAGCGTCCCTTCGGCCCCAAGCAGCAACCCGTTTCATTCCTTATACTGTACCTCCTTTCATACTCTCTTTCTTCCAGCTTGCTATCCACCCTCTCCTAACAATTGTTTCAGAGTGCAACTGCGAGGTTTCCCTCCCGTTACGCCTTTCAAACCTTTCTGTCAATTTCCCCTTTCAGCGCTGAATGACCACATAGATCCCAGCCCTTGGCCTAAATTATTCCAATATTCCTGAATAAATTCTGTTTTCTAATTCTAAATCTTCCCCAGTCACACCCAAAGTTAGATACTGATTGTAAACACTGTACCGGCAACACTGCCCTGGCTCACAATGCTGGCGTGCATGCAAGTTACGCCTAAACCTCACTTTAAAACACTTGACCTCTTTCAGGCACTTGAAAAAAAGTGCCGAGAGGTTATTTGACTCTTTTTACTTTACATCCATTCCCGCTTCTTTTCTTCAGTTTCGCTGTCCAACGCCCAGGACTGTTCATTCTTTGTGCAACAGTTGTGCTTTCTCCCGGTTCCTCCTTTAGATCCTTGTGCCTCATCCCGTTTGTTCTCTGGATATTTTTGTCTTGCTGTCCACCCACTCCAACTCCCTGTTTTCATAGTCTTTGTTATTATTATTATTATTATTATTATTATTATTATTATTATTATTATTATTATTATTATTATTATTATTATTATTATTATTCAGAAGATGAACTCTGTTCATATGGAACAAGCCCACCAAAGGGGACACTGACTTGAAATTCAAGCTTCCAAAGAACATTGTGGTGTTCACTGGAAAGAAGTAACAGAAGGTAAAGGGAAATACAGAAAGAGGAGATCATTTATTAGAAAAACGGATAAATTAACAAATAAATAAATGAATAAAAATGTAAGTCAATTATTAAAATTCAAAGAGATTCGTACTAGGGCAGTGGTGCCATTGCATCTTCGCTTGAACCTCTGAAGTTCCAGTCGCACGACATCCTCAGTAGAGGGGGGCCTGTTCCACAGAGCGCTGAATGGCCGAATGTGCCCCATTGGTGCTTGACAGCCTAAATTTCTTAGATAAAAACAGATGTGTCTCTGAACTTTTGCTTTCTTTGATTCTGCCCTTTGAAAAGCTCCATTTCTCGTCAGCATTGAGAGAGAGAGAGATAGCAAGTCAGAAAAATACGTTAGATTTTGTCATTCTATTTAGTTTTTTTAATTAGAATTCGTCCTTTTAACGGATTTTGTACTGAAGACTCAGATCAATCGAAAATATGTATCGTTGTGGGAGTTTATGTACACATGTATGTGTGTGTGTATTTTATATGTATACATATGTATATTATAAGGAAATATATATACATATATATATATAAGAATATATAAGATATATATGTATATATATTTTATATACATATATATATACATACATATACATATATACATATATATATATATATATATATATATATATATATATATATATATATATATATGTATATATATATATATATATATATATATATATATATATATATATATATATATATATGTATATATACATCATGTATGTGTGTGTCACAGCCATTCACCCTCCATTTACTAGCCAAACTCAATAGTGCTTATGTTTCTATCGCCACGTGCCATTTTACCTTCTTTTCGTGTTCCCAGTCAGTCTTTTGTTACCTTCCCTCTATCTCCCTCTAACTTCTCACATGAAGCCTCTATTGTTGCTTTGTTCATTCACTTCAAACCCTCTGGTTTTCAGCAACTATAAAAAAATGTCGACGCATTTTAAGAATATCACTCGGCCACGCCCACATCCTCCCTACCCAACCCTGCCACCCCAGCCTAACCCCCTCCCCTCTTGCACGATTACCCATATGGCTGGCAGCACTGTCCTTATCGTGAGCCGGACTCCTCTACCCATATTCCGGGTTGGTGGAGAGGGGGTCACTTCCCTTTTGGGTCTTCTACTCCTCCCGGGATGAGCGTGTTGCACAGAAAGAGAGAGAGAGAGAGAGAGAGAGAGAGAGAGAGAGAGAATTACTATTCAAGTTGTCGTGATGAGGAAACTTTCTAAAGTATGTCGATGCTGTGGAATAGCTTGTACAAAAATAAGCACTAATTTACAGGTTCTAGAGCCTCCTTTAGTCACTGAGTGAATAACCTTCCTATGTTACCAGTGTCATAGCCAAGCAGCAACTGATATCGTCGGAGAGTGCGGTACGATAACGTCTTGCATTACCTACGGTGCCATTGAAAGGGGGCGTGGCCGAGTGAGAATTAAAATGCGTCGACTATAATATTCTAAATGTTTTATAATCAATCCTTAGGAATACCAAATTCTATTTCAGATAATTATCCTCAACCGAGCATTGAAATCCCTCCTGCGCAATGTCACTCTCTCGCCCTTCTTTCTATTTCTTTTATTTTATTTCTTTTATTTTTTGCCTTTACCCCGTTTTCTTTAAACCAGACGCAAGTGAAATATCTCAAACCTACTGTTCGATGTTTCCCACCTAGTTTGAATTCTCATTCTCAATCCCCAGTCCCTTTTTAGCCCGGCATATATTTGTGTAATCTTTTTATTATTATTATTACTATTATTATTTTTATTATTATTATTATTATTATTATTATTATTATTATTATTATTATTATTCGGAAGATGAACCCTATTCATATTGAAGAAGCCCACCACAGGTGCCATTGACTTGAAATTCAAGCTTCCAAAGAATATTATTATTATTATTATTATTATTATTATTATTATTATTATTATTATTATTATTATTCGGAAGATGAACCCTACCCACATGGGACAAGCCCACCACAGGGGCCACTGACTTGAAATTCAAGCTTCCACAGAATATGGTGGTACTCATCAGGATGAAGCAGGGGCATCGTCACATTATCCGATGAAGGCCTCCGTTCTCGTGCTTTCATTATTCGTTATTCACTGTTCTTGAATCCGCATACTTTCCTCATTCATTATCCTCTGCTAATCCGCATTCTTCACTCGGTCTTGTGGCAGGCAAGACACGACTGAACTCACTAACTGGAGGTTTTCACGAGTTCACGGTCGTCCACCCGTCCGATATTTACACGCCAAATATTAGGCGGCCCACTCTCAGATCCCCGCTGGCGGGTAGCGCCGTCAGTGCACCTCATGCGGTGCACTGTAGGCATTACTTAAGGTTCTTTAAAGCGCGCGTTTCTTGGACCCCTAGCTGTAACCCCTTTCGTTTCTTTTACTGTACCTCCTTTCATATTCTCTTTCTTCCATCTTACTTTCCTCAACCCTCTCCTAACAATTGATTGATAGTGCAACTGCTTTGAGGTTTTCCTCCTGTTACACCTTTCAAACCTTCTTACTGTCAGTTCCCGTTTCAGCGCTGAATGACCTCATAGGTCCCAGTGCTTGCCTTTGGCCTAAATTCTATATTCAGTTCCATTCAATTCACTCTCAGTTGTTCTCTCTCTCTCTCTCTCTCTCTCTCTCTCTCTCTCTCTCTCTCTCTCTCTCTCTCTCATCTATTCCTCCATTTCTTCTCTCGCCTTTTTCCGATGATGACGAGTAAGTCTCAGAGCGAGATATTAAACAAACAGCCTCATTTCTTGAACGCAATACTAATCGATAATCTATTTTTCTTTCCATTCCTCGTCACAATCTCATCATCTTTATATATATATATATATATATATATATATATATATATATATATATATATATATATATATATATTTATATGCATATATATATATACATATATACATAATATGTATATATATATATATATGTATGTATATATATGCATATATATATATATATGTATATATATATATATATATATATATATATATATATATATATATATATATATATATATATATATATATATATATATATATATATATATATATATATATATATATAACAGTAATCTTGTTAAGAGACAAAAATTACGCCATACACGTATTCTGGTTTTGTTATCGCCAGTAATATAATATAATGGTAATAATGTCGATAAAATTTCCTTCTAATGAGTTATATATTTCGTATGCCCAGTAAACTACTTTGTTTATTCCGGAGAGTCATATATTCTTCACGTAGAAATCAACGCCTCCTTTTCAATTAAAACAGGAATACCATTATACAGGAAAGAGTTAAGTTTAAATTGTGTGACGCTAGTTTTAGTAACCGTAATTCAATCAATAGTTAAGTTTAAAATTTTTTAAAATTGTAAGGTTGCGTTCGATTGGCTTACGTTACCTACCTCACCAACTCAGTGACGTCACCACCAGACTTGGCGGGGTTTTTTTTTGGCGCGCACGGAAGGAAAGGCAACACTCCATCCACAACACTGCTTACGCGAAAGCAAACATCTCGCGAGGGAAATGTTGACTCAGACGGCACGGTGAAATGTCAGGGCAGAACACAGTATGGCCGCTGAAAGCTACAAAAGCTTTTGTTTGGGATGAAAGTAAATATTCTTGCAACAATGGGATCTGTAGGTGGCAGTGGTGGGGTAGGGTGGGTTTGTGGGGGAGACGAGAAGTTTGAACGACAGAGTCATTGCTGTTGCTGTGGGGCTTTAAATACGAATGAAAGAAGAAGAAGAAGAACTACAGGCTTTGAGCGCGAATGAAAGGACAAGGACAAGGATTAGACGAAGAGGGAGAACTTGAGTCTTTGATGATAAAAGAAAGAACGACAGCAAGAGTCTTTGGCCACGGATGAAAGAAGAAGATCAAGAGTCCCTGACCACGAATGAAAGAAGAACAAGAGTTCCAGACCACGAATGAAAGAAGATCAAGAGTCTCTGACCACGAATGAAAGAAGAACAAGAGTTCCAGGCCTCAAATGAAAGAAGATCAAGAGTCTCTGACCACGAATGAAAGAAGAACAAGAGTTCCAGGCCTCAAATGAAAGAAGATCAAGAGTCTCTGACCACGAATGAAAGAAGAACAAGAGTCCCAGACCACGAATGAAAGAACAACAGCAACTAGATTCTTTGAACACGAATGAAAGAAGAACAACAACAAGAGTCTGCCCACGAATGAAAGAACAAAGCTTTGATCACGAATGAAAGGAGATGAACAAGTCTCGGGCCACGAACGAAAGAAGAACAAACCTTTGATCACGAATGAAAGAAGATGAACAAACCTTTGACTACGAACGAAAGAAGAAGAAGAAGAATTAGTCTCATATTTTTGTCCACTTTTGAGTTGTCGCCTCTTGGCTAATAATGATCATGATAATATTTAGTGAGACGAGGCTGAAGGAGTTGGACAGCTTGATGTGGGAACTTAGAGCAAGTCAAGTAAGGAAGACGTGCCCTACGAAGGACCATGAACAGAACCTTAAATTCTGCCTACAGTGCACCACACAAGGGGTTTTTTCTGACCTAACCCTTGTATGATAGTTCAACTGAGTTATTTTTGCAGACTGTGTCTATTTGTTTGTCATTTCTCTTAATAATAATAATAATAATAATAATAATAATAATAATAATAATAATAATAATAATAATAATAATAATAATAAAATGATGACGTAATTTTGTACAGCTCGTTCGGTTTTATTATTATTATTATTATTATTATTATTATTATTATTATTATTATTATTATTATTATTATTAGATTTCTAACTCACTCCAGAATCGAACCCAGGACTCTTCAAATGGAATGCAAGGGTTCGATTCCCGGTACCAGTTGGAATTTCATCTATGTTACACACGTGACTGTGTTGATCACTTCTATAATTTTGTTTATTGTTATAACTTGCCCATAACGTGCCAAAGCCTACAGTAAACAAAAGTGGATTTAATATTTTTTTCAAAAATGTGTAAATGGAACCACTAGTTTTCAAGAGCTTCTGTCCAGTTTTAGTAAAACACTAGACCACCCGTGACCCGTTGGGTCACTTAGTGTTGAAAATTTTGGGGAAGGGGAAGGGGAGGAAGGGAGGGGGGGAGGTGGAAGGGGAAGGGGAGTGGGAGGGGAGGCTGGAAGGGTAGAGGGTGGGTGAAGGGAAAGGGGAGTGGGAGGAGGGGAGGGTGAAGGGGGAAGGGATGGGGAGGGGAGGGTGGAAGGGTAGGGGTGGGTGAAGGGGAAGGTGGAAAGATAGGCGGTGGGTGAAGGGAAGGGGAGTCGAAGGGTAGGGGGTGGGTGAAGGGGAGTGGGAGGAAGGGTGGGGTTGGGTGAAGCGGGTGGAAGGGTAGGGGTGGGTGAAGGGGAAGGTAGAAGGGTAGGCGGTGGGTGAAGGGGAAGGGAGGGTGGAAGGGTAGAAGGTGGGTGAAGGGGAGGGGATGGTGGAAGGGTAGGGGTGGGTGAAGGGAGGGTGGAAGCATAGGGGGATGGGTGAAGGGCAGGGGAGAGGGTAAGGGAAGGGCATGGGAAGTGAGGGGAAGGGGAAAGGAAGATGGAAGGGGAGAGGGGAAGAGAAGCGAATGGGAAGTGTGGGGGAGGGGGAAGGGGAAGTCTACGGGCAGCACCAGCCCCGTTTAACTTCCGGTGTGCAAACAAACAAACCTTTCAGGGTTTTAGTATAGTATGATGTAGTAGATAAAGAACAGAAATGAATTCGAGGTTTTTAAGTGGGAGAATTTCTGCGGTATGCAGTTGCAAATGAGGATCTTCACCAAATGACGTTTCAGCTTCGCAGATCAGATCTCTTTCTCTCTGAGTAATCTGGGTTCTCTCTCTCTCTCTCTCTCTCTCTCTCTCTCTCTCTCTCTCTCTCTCTCTCTCTCAATGTATCCCTTTTTATATATTGTTTAAACTCTCCTTCTCATAGATTTATCCTTTTCGTAAACATATACTTTTCATTCATGTTTATTTACTCTCTCTCTCTCTCTCTCTCTCTCTCTCTCTCTCTCTCTCTCTCTCTCTCTCAGTGACACTTCTATCTTTAACCTGAGAGTGCGTTGTGAGCCAACGCTAACTCGAGAACTTAGGTTCATTATTTTGTGTTTACTGTACATCACGATTTCCAGAATGCGTAACCAGATTCTTTTCATCTCAAAAGTCTCACGAACTCAAGGACATCAAACCAGCCTTGAATTTCTTGCAGTCACGAACTCAAAGTCTTGAAACCGGGCTTTGAATTGACGCGATGTCACTAACCCAAATCTTAGATCCTGAAGGAGTAACTAAAAAAAAAAAAAAAAAAAAAAAAAGAGTTCGAACAGACATCAACCAAACGCAAAGGGAAAGACCCAGGTTCCTTCAGACGTGGCCACTCAGCCTTTGGCATCTGGTCTCTGGTGGTCTCATGAAGTGTCTCCTGCTCTCTTTGCCTGCGCAGGAGACGAATCCTGGTGGCAGTGAATCCTGCAGGATACGTACTTCTAGATTTTCCTGAAAACTCGAGCTCTTTTAACGTCGTAGGAAGCTTGGATATATCTGAAAGCTTCTCTCTCAGTTTGCAGGATCTTCTGTGGGATTTTTCGTGGGACCTTTTATGTCAGCATCTGGTTTCATTGGCGGTCACACATCTAAGCACTGGCCAGGCCTAGCGTCCCTCAGTGTCACTGAGCGGGGGACCAGAAAGGCGTAGAAACAGACGGGAAGGCTGTTTAGGTGTCCTCTGGTTGAGTAACAAGAACCAAGCTGTCAAAATCAGCTGATTATATCAGCATAGGTGACTGGAAGACCAGCCGTTATTTTGCTGACCTGTCTTAGAATCATAAAGTTAAAGTTAATTATACATTAGTTTTACCAGACCACTGAGCTGATTAACATCACATCACTTCCATACCGCTGGTTAGGTTAAGTAGCTTTCAGGTTCCGTTTAGCAAAACTATCCCACTCTCCCTCCCCCTCCCCCCGCTTTTTAGCGGGGAAAGGAGTGGGGCGGGGATAGTCTTGCATCTCGTGAAGGCAAGAATAAACTCGCCTGTTCTGAAACCTGATATCAAATTGAGTTTATGACTATCATTCGATGGTACTTGAAATGCACTAAAAAAAATCTTCGTGGAATGACTCCAGTTAGATAAAATACCTTGTTGACACTCGTGACCTTAGTCATCGACGTTGGAATGCAGAAGTCTTCAGCTGGATTCGAAGGAGAAGAAGAAGAAGAAGAGGAAGAAGATTCTTAAGAGGCAAGACAAGACTGTCTGTCACCAATTGACCAGTTGTCTTCACACGAATCTGGTTCTCAAAGTCCTTGACATACTGCGCTGTGGTTTGGGGACTTTTCTCCCTAGAGACTGATTCTTAGAAGTCCTTAGACTTAGGTCTTTTTATTTGTTTTTTTTTTATCTAATGAATGGCTTGAAAAGTCCTGTTGCTCTGTTTTGCTTTTGTCGAATAAGTTGGATGAAAATCTACCGACTGAAAGGTATCTGTAAAATTCACATTATGCGGATTATCCAAAGACTGAGACGTTAGTATAAATTCGGCATCTTGGGGATGTTTTGATTGATTTGTTACACATTTCTGCCCAAGCATAAGAAGTATTCAGCCCCTGCTAACTGCTTCAGTCTTGTCTAATATCCACAAACACTGAATGATTTTATTGTGCAACTCCAAACTTATTCATCTAAATCTTCGTCTGGCCACAAACATTTGCTCAGCTAATGCTTGCTTCCAAAACGGTTGCTGGTACCTCTTTCTCATAAGAAGTAGACAAACCAGACATACTCCCATTTTCTCCACAGATCCAGTTCACCTGGTATTTAGTCAACTTGGCATACCTTTGAGCTGTTTTGGTCAATCTGAGCTAACGACTTTGACATGCCCTGATACTACTTAGAAGAAAACTTTATTGAAAATACAAGTATCTCTCTCTCTCTCTCTCTCTCTCTCTCTCTCTCTCTCTCTCTCTCTCTCTCCAGTGCTGTAGGGTGGGTGTCTAAGAAATTTTTAGTGAAAAAATTTAAAAAATTAGTGATACTAAGGGGAGCACATGTTAAAGATGAGTAACAGCGAGAGAGAGAGAGAGAGAGAGAGAGAGAGAGAGAGAGAGAGAGAGAGAGAACACCAACGTATCTCCAAGACACTCAGCCGTATTGTATTTCATCACATGCTTTATGCTTAATGCAGTTTGCACAAGTATTTACTCAGCGAATGAATCACAGCTCTGGGACTCAGTCACATAAATCCTCTGACATTTAGGAGGGACCACAAACCTGACCTTTTTGGTCCCGGGGCATTACGGGGTTTGAGGGGGGGGTGGCGGGTTGGTCTCGCGTAGTACATTATTAGCTACGACAGAGATGATAACTACGATAGCAGATAAAAAAAAATGGGAGAAAGGAGACGACAGCAGATGCTACGGGACAACAGCAACAAATGCGGACGTAAGTTAAGCTCTCTCACTGGGACGCCAAACGGGGCGATCTCGTATCAAGATTTGCCTAGACCCCCTGGCGATGTGTCCGAGAAGAAGAAGGAGAAGAAGAAGAAGAAGAAGAAGAAGAAGAATAACAACAACAACAACAACAACAAGAGGAGGAGGAGGAGTAGGAGGAGGAGAAGGAGGAGGAGGAGGAGGAGGAGGAGGAGGAGGAGGAGGAGAAGGAGGAGGAGGAGAAGGAGGAGGAGGAGGAGGAGAAGGAGGAGGAGAAGGAGGAGGAGGAGGAGGAGAAGGAGGAGGAGGAGGAGGAGAAGGGGGAGGAGGAGGAGGAGAAGGGGGAGGAGGAGGAGGAGGAAGAAGAAGAAAAGGAGGAGGAGGAGGAGGAAGGAGAAGAAGAAGAATAGGAGGAGGAGGAGGAGGAGGAAGAAGAAGAGGAGGAGGAGGAGGAAGAAGAGGAGGAAGAGGAAGAAGAAGAAGAAGAAGAAGAGGAGGAAGAAGAAAAGAAGAAGTAGTAGAGGAGGAGGAGGAGGCGAAGGGAGAAGAGGAGAGGAGAAGGAAGAAGAAGAAGAAGAAGAAGAAGAAGAATAAGAAGAAGAAGAAGAAATGACAGGGATGGATTGTGACAGCCGAGCGCCCACAGACAGACGATTAATGTCTCTTTTAATTACGCAGCTGAATATTCTGGCGTCGCATTTCGTGTAGGATGCTTGTGGGAGACGCCATCTATTAAGATGAAGATCTCTTCCTCACTAATGAAAGGAGCCCCGGGTTCGATTCCCAGGCAACCCAGAAAACTTTTTTGTGCTTTTATACGAATTCTCTTTGTGCTCGACAATCTCTCAATTCTGTACCTGGTGGTTAGTTGACTGCAGTGGTCGAAACCAAAGAAGAAGACTTAATCTATTACCCACCAGTCGACCCACCTGTTTAAAAGGGCACCAGAGATTGGCCATGCCAATAAAGGGTGTAGGGGCGGCAGTCTCATCCCTGAGAACAGGCTGAAAAGCCGAAAGGGTGTATACACCTTTCAGAGTGCATTGACTTATAACAGGAAAGTCTCTCTCTCTCTCTCTCTCTCTCTCTCTCTCTCTCTCTCTCTCTCTCTCTCTCTCTCTCTCTCTCAAACGTATCTATTTCATAATTGTTTACTCTCTCTTTCTCCAAGATTTATCCTTTACATAAATGTATAGTTTTCATGTTTATTAACTTTCTCTCTCTCTCTCTCTTTTCTCTCTCTCTCTCTCTCTCTCTCTCTCTCTCTCTCTCTCTCTCTTAGCGCATCTTTTTCATAATTGTTTGCGCTCTCTTTCTCCTAAATTTATCCTTTTTACTTTCCGCGCTTCTCTCTCTCTCTCTCTCTCTCTCTCTCTCTCTCTCTCTCTCTCTCTCCTAGATTTGTCTTCTTCTGCCCTTTCACACCAATAACAAATACGGTCTGTCTAGCAGGCTATAGGCGAGAGCAGAGTTATTCAGGTTAGGTTGTAACAACTGTTATAAATTCCGACTACGTTCTCCTCGGCTGTGTCTTGAGAGTGGCTGCGTGGGGTGCTCGTTGTTGTTTGTTTTGCTTCGCAAAGAGGCGGTCTGCGAGAGGTACTCCTTTGTATCTCGAATACACATAGACTGGCAGATATACTTTCTAGGTCTGGCTGACCTGCGACCTAGCACCTCTGAATCATGTAGTTCTTCATTGGCGGGGTGGGTAGAGCTCTCGGCTAGCACGCTGTTGGCCCAGCGTTCGACTCCCCGACCGGCCAATGAAGAATTAGAGGAATTCATTTCTCGTCATATATGTGGTTCGGATTCCACAATAAGCTGCAGGTCCCGTTGCTAGGTTAACCAGTTGGTTCTTAGCCACGTAAAATAAATCTAATCCTTCGGGCCAGCTCTAGGAGAGCTGTTAATTAGCTCAGTGGTCTGGTTGAACTAAGATATACTTAACTTTACCTCTGAATTATACACCCTTTCCACTAACCCTTCATCTCCCATTCTCTCCACATGACAGAACCATCTCCAGATACTAAGAAAGTCTAATTCATCTAATTCCTGTAAGGCTGAAATGTAATTTAATTCAGTGTGGTCACTCAACAATTCCTAAAGTGACCATTATGTTTTTCTTTACCAAAATTTTGCATTATGTACCTGGTGGTTAGTCGATTTTGCTTGGTTGCAGCCAGAGAGACCAATTAGTTGAATATTCTCTCTCTCTCTCTCTCTCTCTCTCTCTCTCTCTCTCTCTCTCTACACAGAAGTATAGTTTTCATGTATTTACTCACTACATTCTCTCTCTCTCTCTCTCTCTCTCTCTCTCTCTCTCTCTCTCTCTCTCTCTCCACAGAGGTATAGTTTTCATGTATTTACTCACTATCTCTCTCTCTCTCTCTCTTTCCTTTACACAGAAGTATAATTTTCAGGTATTTACTCTCTCTCTCTCTCTCTCTCTCTCTCTCTCTCTCTCTCTCTCTCTCTCTCTCTCTCCACAGAAGTATAGTTTTCATGTATTTACTCACTCTCTCTCTCTCTCTCTCTCTCTCTCTCTCTCTCTCTCTCTCTCTCTCTCTCTCTCTCTCTCTTTACACAGAGTATAATTTTCAGGTATTTACTCTCTCTCTCTCTCTCTCTCTCTCTCTCTCTCTCTCTCTCTCTCTCTCTCTCTCTCTTTACACAGAAGTATAGTTTTCATGTATTGACGCACTCTCTCTCTCCCTGCGCAAGAATGAACTACCGGTATTTCAGATCCTCCTGAGTCACGTGATAATATATCTCATATCTCCAGTGACCTGTGGAGTATGCAGGCTGAATCCACATTCAAGTGCTGACGAAAGCTAAGTGGAAACAGGAGAGAGAGAGAGAGAGAAAGACTTAGCTGCTACTCATCGGGCCGCCCACGCAAACTTACGCCCACTAGTAAACACACAGACGGGGGCGGCGTGTGTATGTGTTTTCGTTAGCACAAGAAAACTTAAGTGCGGGAGTTTTATTGCGGTCTGCGTGGCCGTAATGAAAAAAAGACTGAGAGAGAGAGAGAAGAAGAAAGAAGAAGAAGAGAGAGAAGAAGAAGAGAGAAGAGTAAACAGTTAGACAGTCACGATTTCTCTCGATGACCAAAATCTTTATCAGAGAAAGTTACACTTCTCAATACTGGTAATGCTCGAAAAACTCATTGAGTGTTCGCAAACATGCAGTCACTACTCGAATTTGTGACGTCATCATTAAGCAAAATGGCGCCTGCGACATCGATATTCCCTCCTCGAAAGCAATCAAGCAAGCAAGCACAAACAAACGTCACTCTCCCGAGCGCATATCCTTTTAAAGCAATTCACACGAGAAACCGCCATAACCTTTTTCTGTCTAAACATCCTCTTGGGGGATGCGTACGCTCCCAGGATCGCTGGCTAGACCCACACGCTGCAGCAGTTCCTGCGGAGCCAGAAGGATTTCGGAGGCGTAGGAGTCCTACTCCACACCTCTTCCTCTCCCGCGGTGTACTGTAGGCACGATAAATATATCTGGGGAAAAAATGAGGTAATGAAAAGGGGAGATGATGACGGAATTGAGTAGATAGTCGAATCCCGTAGACCTTGTTGGCACTGTAGGAATTACTTGAGGTTCTTTGCAGCGTCCTTTAGGCCCGTAGCTGTAACCCCTTTTATTCGTTTTACTGTACCTCCGTTCATATTCTGTTTCTTCCATCTTGCTATCCACCCTCTCCTAATAGTTGTTTTATCGTGCAACTGCGAGGTTTTCCTCCTGTTACACCTTGAAAACCTTTTCATTGTCAGTTTCTGTTTCAGCGCTGAAGGACCTCATAGGTCCCAGTGTTGGCCTTGGCCTAAATTCTATATAATATATATATATATATATATATATATATATATATATATATATATATATATATATATATATATATATATATATATTATATATTCCCTCCTCCTCCTCCTCCTCCTCCTCCTCAGGAGTCAAGTACTGTGACCTTTTCTCCCCGCGGGTAAAGGGATATGACCTGACCTTCTTGGGAGCTCGTACCCAGTGGCATTTACGAGGAACAGAGTCCTTCAAATATCAGGACCGAAACATTGAACTCAAAAGTGCATTGCGTGACCTTCAAAAACCTTCGTCTATTTGGGGGCGGATGCAGAAACGGGTTCACCCACTCTCTCTCTCTCTCTCTCTCTCTCTCTCTCTCTCTCTCTCTCTCTCTCTCTCTCTCTCTCTCTCTTCACCCGGACTGTGGCGACGCAACACCTCATTTGCATTTCGTAGATTGAAGGGATCTGCGATGCCTAAAATGTATTGTGACATTGACAGCGTAAGAAAAGAAAAATAAACTGACATAATGGTGATGACTGCTTAATGATTATCTATGAAGAATTCCGATACTGGACTCGTAGTTGATCTCAAAATACAATTAACTTCTTTAAAAAAAACATCTAGCTACGTTTCTCTAATCTAATGAGAAACAGCACAAAAATATAAATATATATACTGTATATAAATATATACTGTATATATATATATATATATATATATATATGTATATATATATACATATATATATATATACATATATTTGCTTGTCACTCGTTCCTGTGGGATTCTGGAAATGCAATGTTGGAATACCACATCTTCGAACATGCAAAAGTACCTTACACAGGTATTGTCCTTTTTTTAGTTTTCTGTAAAAGAAAACTATTGTTCGGCTTTGTCTGCCCGTCCACACGTTTTCTGTCCCCCCTCGGATCTTAAAAACTAATGAGGCTAGAGGGCTGCAAATTGGCACGTTGGTCATCCACCCTCCAATCATCAAACATACCAAATTACAGCCCTCTAGCCTCAGTGGTTTTTATTTGATTTAAGGTTAAAGTTAGCCATAATCGTGCGTCTGGCAACGATATAGGATAGGCCACCACCGAGCGGTGGTTAAAGTTTCACGGGCCGCGGCTCATACAGCATTATACTAAGACCACCGAAAGATAGATCTATTTTTGGTGGCCTTAACTGTACGCTGCACAGAAAACTCGATTGCTCATTTTTTACTTCTGATAATACACAGCTATCATTGATGATAATTCACTTTCTTATTTACACGGTAAGGGGGTAGTGCCGTCAGCGCACCTCACGCCGCATGGTGCACTGTAGGCATTACTGAAAGGGCATTTGCAGTGGCCCTTCGGCCCATAACTGCAACCCACTCCATAGAATTTTACTTGACCTCCATTCCCGCTACCTTTCTTCAGTCTTGCTGTCCAACTCCTATAACTATCACTTCATTAGATCCTTGTACTTCATCTGTATATTATGGATCACAGTCTTGCTATCCAACCTCTCTAACTCCCTCTTTTCACTGTCTTAAGCGTTGAATAGCCGACAGTGCCCACCAGTGCTTGACTTTACAGCCTAAATTTCATAAAATCAATTAGTTTACTCCCTAAAATAGTAAACTATATACTGATAGTTATTTATCTTTTCATCTTCAAAAATACTACGCAACAACCATCGGTAGTGGAGCCACTTCCACCGGATAGTAAACGGCTCGCTTTGGTAGTCAACCATTTCCTTTGTTAGTACTCATTAAGTCACATCGACCTCAGTCAATGAGTACACTACGCAGTGGCGTTCGGCAGTTCATTCACAGAATTTGTAACGGGGTTCATTGACAAAATGCTCGTAGTAGGAGTGACGTAGTCTCTTCGGTCATTCATTATTCTAGACTTGCTTGTGATAAGAATGTGATTTATACAATGTATAATATATATATATATATATATATATATATATATATATATATATATATATATATATGTGTGTGTGTGTGTGTGTGTGTGTGTGTGTAACTGAATCACGAAAGTATGGAACGTGATGAATATATAAATAATATAAGAAAAAAATAGACAAAATCCACTCCATTGTTTTTCTTTCCATCGTGGATTTTGTCTTTATACATATTATATATACATATACATATATTTATTTATTTATATTTATATATATATAATGTGTGTATGTCATTTATATATATATATATATATGTAGATATATATATATATATATATATATATATATATATATATATATATATATATATATATATATATATATATACATAAATCTACGTAATTGATCATTTCAACCATAAACATGAAGCCTTACGTAATTCTGATATTTGTCACACTCGTTAGACTCCAAATTGGTCTAAAGAACATTGTTCTAAATAACTTAGACCCATTGACACACTAGACAAAATAAATAATTAAATAGATAAATAAACAGATAAAATAGATAAATAAAGAATGGTACTGAAGTCCTGTAAAGAGTGTCAGGTACCTAATGACAATCACCATTAGAGATAAGGTGCCGTCCCCTCCACCAAGGTCACACTTTTTAGTGGGAGCCACAAATACCTTTAATCTTTGGAATGCAAATGAGCTGTTGCGTCGCCACAGTCCAGGTGGAGAGAGAGAGAGAGAGAGAGAGAGAGAGAGAGAGAGAGAGAGAGTCGACCTTTATTTAGTAAGAATTCATAAAAAAAATCCTCATTCAAAATTGAGTTTATGAGAGGAGAGAGAGAGAGAGAGTCGACCTTTATTTAGTGAGAATCCAGAAAAAACTCTTCAAAATTGCGTTTGAAAAGAGAGAGAGAGAGAGAGAGAGAGAGAGAGAGAGAGAGAGAGAGAGAGAGAGAGTCGACCTTTTTTAGTGAGAATCCAGAAAAAACTCTCCATTCAAAATTGCGCTAGAGAGAGAGAGAGAGAGAGAGAGAGAGAGAGAGAGAGAGAGAGAGAGAGAGAGAGAGAGAGAACTGTGGACGTTCGAGATAAGATAAACAAAAAATTCACAGATAAAATGGAACGTCTTTTACCACATATTTCAAATTCCACCAGAAACCTGAGGTCATCTTGTGACGGTGTAGAACAGAGCCAGTCGTCCACCTTGAGACGAAGCGAGGGATATATATACATGAAATTTCCTCTAAGGTTCAAGAAGATGGACATCTTTATAGGGTGCTAAAGATCTTGAGAGGGAACGGATTGAAAATAAAAAAGCAGAGAGCAATGCTGCAGAAGGAATCGTGCGAACCGTTTACAGTGTGCCACGTAAGGCTTGCTCTAGGAAGGAACCCCGTCAGAGAAGCTGAGTAAAATGAACCCTACTTCATCTTTGCCTTTTTTTCCCTTTATTTGGGTGGGCCTCACCAACTCAAGGCTCAACCAACCGCCTTGATCAGCTTGCCATACAATCAACTTCCAGCTTCCGGAACTCGTTTGCCTTCCTTTGTATTCCTCGATTTATATAACCCCGCATCTTTACGAGAGTTTGGTCTGTCATTTTTGATATGAAGAAGTTCTTCTGAACGATTTTCCTCCCCGTCTCGGTTTCTCCACCAGGAAAAAAAATTTGAGGATGAGTTGCTATCCCATGACCCTTCTCCAACCCTCGCTGCGACCCACTACACTAGATTGACTATCACGTTTATAAGGATGAATCACTGTCATTGTGGCAAACATAAAGTGAGCGAGAGAGAAAAAGAGAAAGAGAGAGAGAGAGAGAGAGAGATAATGTCCTAAGCCTCTTAGATGAAAGTCGGCTTAAGATGTCCCCCACTTAATTCAATTCTCTTAATGGGAAGCAATGACTTTATCTTAATCTATTTCGTCGAGGCAAACTAGCAGGGAGTCGCCTACGTGCATGCGTTTGTTTGTCAGTGTCGCGTTTTTCTGTATGGGAACCGAATTGGCAAATAGCTGTAAATATATAAATATAATTATAATGACGACATCGTATAGAAGTCTCGTACGTATATTTCACTCAAGGTTCTTTGCAGCGTCCCTTCGGCCCCTATCTGCAGCCCCCTTTTACTGTACCTCCTTTCATATTCTCTTTCTTCCATCTTACTTTCTGCCACCTCCTAACGATTGATTCATAGTGCAACTGCTTTGAGGTTTTCCTCCTGCCACACCTTTCAAACCTTTCACTGGCAATTTCCGTTTCAGAGCTGAATGACCTCATAGGTCCCAGTGCTTGGCCTTTGGCCTAAAGACTGTATTCAATCAGTCAATCAAATCAGGCACAAACACAGACACACACACAGAAACAGACACTGACAATCAGTTGGTAAGAGACGAGACGGATATAATATTTATATAACTACGTACCTTACGATTAAGGTTGACAGCTCTCTCTCTCTCTCTCTCTCAAAGTTGATATAATATATATATATATATGCGTCAAATGACTGAGTATATATCTATATCTATATATATATATTAGGATTAGGTCTTTTACGTTTTTAATATATATATATATATATATATATATATATATATATATATATATATATATAGTATATATACTGTATATATATATATATATATATATATATATATATATAGATATATACAATGTATATATATATATATATATATATATATATATATATATATATATATATATATATATATCTATGTATGTATGTATGTATGTATATATAAAGATATATATTTATACATATGTAGATAATATATATATATATATATATATATATATATATATATATATATATATATATATATATATATATATATATATATATATATATGTGTATGTGTGTGTGTGTATATGTATGTATATACATACATAATGTATACTGCTAATGATAATTCTATTCTACAAAGCGTTAATAATGAAATTACTAACCATAGCAAAATTCTTCCGATTATTATTATTATTATTATTATTATTATTATTATTATTATTATTATTATTCTGAAAACAAAGCAAAGTGTTCCTTTATCATCCAAAATTGCCAGTTTTCTCGTTGATTCTCGTACCCTCTCCTTCCGTGTTGAAGAGATAATATGCAATTCAGCCCAAGAATCTAGGAAAGAATCTCGCGAGAAGAATATCTGGGACACTTAAAACGTAGTAGCTTGCTCATTAAGAGGTATTAAAGGCTTGTTTTGACATTAGCCTCGTCACGTCGGCACATTTGCGTGATGCCTGCGTCGTCTTCTTCTTCCAACTCACGTTTCGATGATGTTCGTTTCTCTCTCTCTCTCTCTCTCTCTCTCTCTCTCTCTCTCTCTCTAACTATTGGCTTTTGAATATTGCTTGTAAGTTATACTGTCATCTCTCTCTCTCTCTCTCTCTCTCTCTCTCTCTCTCTCTCTCTCTCTCTCTCTCTCTCTCTCTCTTGGCTTTTGAATATTGCTTGTAAGTTATACTGTCATCTCTCTCTCTCTCTCTCTCTCTCTCTCTCTCTCTCTCTCTCTCTCTCTCTCTCTCTCTCTAACTTTTGAATATTGCTTGTGTTATACTGTCATCTCTCTCTCTCTCTCTCTCTCTCTCTCTCTCTCTCTCTCTCTCTCTCTTTGGCTTTGAATATTGCTTGTAAATTGTAATGTCATTCTCTCTCTCTCTCTCTCTCTCTCTCTCTCTCTCTCTCTCTCTCTCTCTCTCTCTCTCTCTCTCGGCTTTTGAATATTGCTTGTAAATTATGTCATCTCTCTCTCTCTCTCTCTCTCTCTCTCTCTCTCTCTCTCTCTCTCTCTCTCTTGGCTTTGAATATTGCTTGTAAATTGTAATGTCATTCTCTCTCTCTCTCTCTCTCTCTCTCTCTCTCTCTCTCTCTCTCTCTCTCTCTCTCTCTCTGAGGGATTCTCAGTAATAAGTAATTTGTTCTAAAGGGTCCACAATGATATAACTGTTTAAGGCTCGTGTAAAATTATTACTGTGGACCCTTTAGAACATTTATGAACTCTCGTGATAGAGAGATTTTTTCCCAACAAAATAAATAATTTGCTACAGGAACTTCTGTCAAAAACTGTGATAATAATAATAATAATAATAATAATAATAATAATAATAATAATAATAATAATAATAATAGGAAAATTTGAGCAGTCATGCAAGGAAGAGAAAGCTGAATAAAGGAAAAAACCCACAATTTTAAATCCGCTAATAAACATCTCACCGAGTCATCCATACTTGCAATTGTTAGTCAGGCTGACACAGTGCAGATGGCCCCCCTGAGGCACGCCAGAAAGGCACTGGCGTTGCATAAGCAAGATATGATACGACGGGAGTAGTCCCAGGATGCCAGATACACACACACACACATACACACTCAAACATTCCCATAATACTCTCCGTACAGGTTCAGCACCCGAGTTAATTGAAAAATTAACACGTAAACACAAAGGCTACACTCGCGAGAAATCCGAGTGCCTACCCTCAAGTGGTTTATGAGGCGAAAGTACGCCATTAAAATCATCAGCCCTCCGAAATGTCACCCTTCGGGACAGCGTGACGTCACGCGGAAAGCTGTACGAGACCAGGGAATGTCAGTGGAACTCAGGGACATCACGTGGCCTGCGCTTGTGGAGGATAAATCCTTCACTTTTGGCGAAACGTGACATTATGGCGTGATAAATAAGAGTTTTGTGATCGTAAATATAATGGCATGTGTCTTGCAAATCCTTTAAATGTAGGTAAACGGTACAGATGTAAACACGGGCCATAATAAGATTCAGTTTAAACGTGGAGAATGTCCCAGTTGAGGAACCCAGCTGTTTGCTGCAGAGGAGCCGTTCACCCAGAAAATGGAAACTCGGTAAAACAAGTAAGAAATGCGCCGAAGTTTCTTCGACGCAACGAGTTTTCTGTACAGCCGCTACAGCGCATAATCAAGGCCACCGAAAATAGATTTATCTTTCGGTGGTCTTGGTATAATGCTGTATGAACCGCGGCCAATGAAATTTTAACTACAGCCCGGTGGTGGCCTATCCTATATCGTTGTGAGAAGCACGATTATTGCTAAATTTAACCTTAAATAAAGTAAAACTACTGAGGAGGCTAGAGGGCTGCAGTTTGGTATGTTCGATGACTGGAGGGTGGATGATTAACATACCAATTTGCAGCCCTCTAGCCTCAGTAGTTTTTAAGATCTGAGGGCGGACAGAAAAAGTGCGGACAAAAAAAGTGCGGACAGATTAAAGTGCGGACGAATAGACATAGCCGGCACAATAGTTTTCCTTTACAGAAAACTAAAAATTAAATACATAAAGAAATAAATATATAAATAAATAAAGAAGTAAAACAACGTTTAACGTAGCCTGTAGCCAGCACGATACCGATAGGGAATCGGTCCTTGCCATTTCCCGTTTTCTAATTCAGTTTTTTCACCTGCGGTTCTGGGCTAGATAACGCCATTAAACCACTCTAGACGCTGGCTATAATAGCAAGGTCCTATGAGGGGAGAAAACGGGTGCGGTTTATATGTATATATCCTTCATTCGTTCTGGATAGGATTATGAACCTTCCAGTAAGTCTCTGTCAAGATCTTTGAATATTATTATTATTTATTTATTTTTTACTTATTTATTCATTTAATTTTTTTTTTTGTCTATCACAGTCATCCTATTCGACTGGGTGGTTTTTATAGTGTCGGGGGGTTCCGGATTGCATCCTGCCTCCTTAAGAGTCCATCACTTTTCTCACTATGTGCGCCGTTTCTAGTAGCACGCTCTTCTGCATGAGTCCTGGAGCTACTTCGGCATCTAGTTTTTCCAGGTTTCTTTTCAGGGATCTTGGGATCGTGCTTAGTTTTCCTATGATTATGGGTACAATTTCCACTGGCATATTCCATATCCTTCTTATTTCGATTTTCAGGTCTTGATACTTGTCCAAGTTTTCTCTTTCTTTTTCATCTAATCTGGTGTCCCATGGTACTGCCACTTCAATGAGTGATACTTTCTTCTTGATTTTGCCAATCAACGCCACGTCTGGTCTATTGGCACGTATCACCCTATCTGTTCTGATGCCATAGTCCCAGAGGATCTTTGCCTGATCGTTTTCTGTCAAGCTCCAAAGAATATTATTATTATTATTATTATTATTATTATTATTATTATTATTATTCAGAAGATGAACCCTATTCATATGGAACAAGCCCACCAAAGGGGCCACTGACTTGAAATTCAGGCTTCCAAAGAATATTACGGTGTTCATTAGGAGAGGAATAAGAGTAGATAAAGGGAAATACAAAATGAACGAATCCCACTTAATAAAAAAGAAAGAATATGTTTATAAGTTCAACTGAGAAGAAGCAAACTTGAAAATCTCTTCCCGCTGAACTACATTCGCTCACGCGATAAGATCGCCCACCGCCTGCCGCTATATCTCGTGTATCGCGGACTCATAATGGCCCGTACCTCGTTAAGGTAAAGAATGGGTGGGAGTGGAAAGATGGCGGCGGTGAGGGGTATAGTAGCAGCAGCGGTCTGGTATAAGAGTGGGGCGCCCGGCAATTGATCGGTCTTGCGATATATCGGGCTTGGAGATTACCAGCCACTCCTTTGCAACAGCCCACCCACTTGATAGGGGCAGGGAGGTGGGGATTTTAATTTTGTAGCTTTGTATATGTATATATATATATATATATATATATATATATATATATATATATATATATATATATATATATATATATATATATGCATATATATGTATGTATATATAAATATACATATATATAATCAATGGTGTTCATAATACTCACTCCATCAGCAAGATGGCGCCACAGGCTAGACTTCGAAGAAACTTGCAACAATTTAGTTACAGTCTGTTAAATCACATTGGGCAACAGCTGACCTTAGCACTGAATGCTGTACCTAGTAGCTAGTTTACTGCGGTGGGGTGCATAACCAGGGCATGGATCTAGCAACCTCGTCACTAAATGCTTGCTGAGAGAGATTGTGTACATAAAACGACTACATTCTCCTGTTGACCCAGTAGCGGAGTAGTGCCGTCAGTGCACCTCATGCAGTGCACCGTAGGCATTACTAAAGATTCTTTGCAGCGTCTCTTCGGCCCCTAGCTGCAACCCCTTTCGTTCCTTTTACTGTACCTCCTTTCTTATTCTCTTTCTTCCATCTTGCTATCCACCCTCTCCTAACAGTTTATTCATAGTGGAAATGTAAGGTTTTCCTTCTGTTACACCTTTAAATAAACCTTCTGTTAGTTTCCCTTTCAGTGCTGAATGACCTCATAGGTCCCAGCGCTTGGCCTTTGCCCTAAATTCTATATTCTGTTCTATTCTGAGTAAGGAGCAAGTATTCACATTGCTGGGAATCTAATTTTTTTTTATGCTTTGGCTGGGAACGAAATTTGGAGGTTCTATGTTCAACAAAGACACTTTTCTCAGGTTCAAGTTCGTTCACCCGTGAACTTTTGAGGTCATGGGTGACGCTCTCACGCTTTGTTTATTCTTTCCTGTCCACTCTGCTCTGTACATTTTCCTTACATCCGTCCAGTCCATCATATATGTTTGTTTGACATCAATCTTCTTCTTCTTCTTCTTCTTCTTCTTCTTCTTCTTCTTCTTCTTCTTCTTCTTCGCAGCTTAATCCCTGGTCGGGGTCGCTGTTTTCAATGAGCCTTTCCCATGTGCCTTCAGCACTCACTGATGAGGATGGTACCTTCCGCAGTTCTCCTGATTTCTTTCCCTTACTGATATTGTCCAGGAATGCTCTCTCTCTCTCTCTCTATCTATATATATATATATATATATATATATATATATATATATATATATATATATATATATATATATATATGACTGTAAAATATTTTCTGTCAAAACAGAATTCCATTATATATAAGGAGTCCATAGAAACGCCAAAATGTGGAAAAAGAAAGGCTATATTTCAGAGACCAAACTGTCTCTCCTCAGGCGTTTCTATGGGCTCCTTTATATATTGATATATATATACTGTATATATGTGTGTGTGTGTTTGTACATGTGCATATGAATCCATGACAGTAAGAACATTCGCGAATGTTTGTATGTACACGCATGAAAATGTACTTAGCGTCTGATACATAGGTCACAGAACTGTTACATCGTTTACAAGACAATTCTGCCGCCCATTATCACCCACAATCTAATCTGCTGAACACAATTTGATTCAAATAAAATGAATACAATTATGGAGGTCACTGACATTTTGGTCCTGTTTGTGATGTTATATACAGTTACTCGTAGCACTCTCTCTCTCTCTCTCTCTCTCTCTCTCTCTCTCTCTCTCTCTCTCTCTCTTAAGAATTCTCTTTAAGATGTAAATTTGCATGTGCCGAGGGTGTATACTAACCTATGGTCTGAAGGTTTAAGAAAATATCTATCTGAAAAAAGTTTAAGATTTTGTTATATAGATCTTATACAACGAAATAATAATAATAATAATAATTACAGAATTGTTATTGTTAGGTATACTGTTTATCATTAAACACTAGTATTTACAATCAGAAAATGAGAATCTATAACCTGATTTTTTTTAAGAGCAGAGGTAGACGGCATGGTCACCCTAATAGCCTTATCTAGTCCAGGCCTGATAGATACGAGTGAAGGAAAGTAGGAAAATAAGTATCAGAAAACTGAGTACGGGAACACGGGAGAAGAGAGAGAGAATAACGTGCACGGTCCAACTTTCTGACCAAAGAATATTTATATTTATTTACTGAATTGTTTATTTATTTTCCACTCTTGTGTATCTCAAGGAACTTTCCTCATATTACATTAATTTAGACCAAAAGAGCAACGGTTCAAGAGCCCCGTGTCGTAAACTTTCGCGGAGAGAATTATTCGCGTATCGTTCGCGAATCATTCGCGCTGTTGGGTCTGAATTCTCGTTGCCGCTTCTGCCAGACTCCTGAAATCCGTTGCCGGTTCCCGTGGGCCTTGAGACTTCGCTAAAAAACCAGAGAAATTCTTCGTTTCCCCAGACGAGAAAATCGATCGAGCCGACTGAGAATATTTATGAGGACGCCATCTAGCGAACGGACCGGACAATTTGACCGTACTCGTACGCGTCTGATACCCGATATGACCAGTTCGCGAAATTCTTGTTGGCAGCTCGAATTTCACGAAAACAATTTTCTCTCCTCGGCCAATTACTTCTTCTTCTTCTTCTTCTTCTTCTTCTCCTGATCCTCCATCTTCTTCTTCTTCTCCTATTCCTTTCCCTCATCCCCCTCCTCTTCCCCGTCCTTCTTCTTCTTCTTCTTCTTCTTCTTCTTCTTCTTCTGTTCCTCACCTTCCTCCTATTTCTTCTTCTTCTTCACCACCTCTTTCTCCTCCTCCTCCTACTTCGTCTTCTACTTCTTCCTTTTCTTCTTCTTCTTCTCCTTCTCCTTCTCCTTCTTCTTCTTCTTATATTCCTCCCCCTCCTCCCTCCTCCCCCGCCTTCTTCTTCTACTTCGTTTTCTTCTTTTCCTTTTATTCCTCCCCATCTTCTTCTTCTTCTTCTATTCCTCCTCCTCCCGCTCCTCCCCACCCCCCTCCTTCTTCTTCTTCTTCATTGTCATTTTGGAACGTCAAATCACATGGTTTGGGAGTTGGTTGTCAATCACTATTGTCAGTGACAAGTTTATGCAGTTGGGCTGGTGGTAACGTTTTGGTTTGGTAGGCAAGTAGGTTGGTGGGGTGCTAGGGACAGAATGAAGTCAGTCATCACTGGATGGAAATTGTTGGAGAGGAAGATTCTGAAAATTATTAGAGAGGAGGACACTGTCTAAACATTTCGACAGAAGTGCTTACACAGAGTGGGCCAAAAAGATGTAGATAGATAGATAGATAGAGAAAGAGAGAGGGAGTATACGATATTAGCAATGAGAGAGAGAGAGAGAGAGAGAGAGAGAGAGAGAGAGAGAGAGAGAAAGAAAGAGTATGCGGTTTTAGCAATAAATAAGAGAGGGAAAGAGAGAGAGAGAGTATGAGGTTTTAGCAATAAGAGAGAGAGAGAGAGAGAGAGAGAGAGAGAGAGTATACTGTTTTAGCAATAAAAAGAAAGAGAGAGAGAAAGTAAGTTTACGGTATTAGCAATATGAGAAAGAGAGAGAGAGAGAGAGAGAGAGAGAGAGAGAGAGAGAGAGAGAGAGAGAGATAGTAGACGGTTTAAGCAAAGAGAGAGAGGGAGAGATAGTAGACAGCTTAATCAATGAGAGAGAGAGAAATAGACGGTTTTATCAATGAGAGAGAGAGATAGTAGACGGTTTAAGCAATGATAGAGAGAGAGAGAGTATAAGGTGTCTGACAACAACGGGGGAAAAATCCATAGTTTTATAATGGTAGTTTTATCACTGAAAACAAAACATGAACAAAACAAGTAATTGCAACGGAACTGTCAAGTGTTGTTACGTCACAGCTTCCCGGAATTAGAACACAGTTTGTCAATAACAGCAACGAAAACAATGCTAATCTTAAGTCCGTTACACTGTAAACCCCCCTTAAACGTACAAGTGTACGATAACCTACGCGTAAAGCACGAGAGTTGATCGTTTTCTGAGTACGAAATCCCAGGACCTCGATCTCCGATGTCACCAGCGGCGTTAGCATGCTTCCCCAGCTGTTCGTTCTTAGATCCCTGTTTGTGTAATCGTCTTTTTTGGTTTTCATTTTGTTTTTTTGGTTTTTCCCACCCACAAAAAGATAAGCCGTGTCCTTATCCTCCTGGCAACTGTAGCGAAGAGTTTGTTTTGTTGGAGAGTTTTTCAAGTTTTGCTACGATGGCTTGAGTGATGTACGATTATTTTTGTATTTTTTTTGACGGCTGAGAATGATGATTTGTTATGTACGATAACTTTGTCTTTTTTCTGCAAGAATGCCAGCTAGCTGCAAGCAAGCCACTCTCTCTCTCTCTCTAATTTAAGAAGTGTTCATATACAAGCATTTATATATATAGAGGTGCGTATACGTGTCATTGGGATTATAATTATGTATCCATAAATATTATACATAGTATACATGGGTGTATCATATATATATATATAAATATATAAATATATATTTATTATATAGAATATATATATATATATATATATATATATATATATATATATATATATATATATATATATATATATATATATATATATATATATATATATATAGTATATATGTATATATTACTGTATATATATATATATATAAATATATATTATAAATATATATATATATATATATATATATATATATATATATATATCTCCCCCGTGCAATAACAGAGATCCCAGGAAGGGAAAAATAACACTCATTGTTCTTGATTGCTTTAAAGCTCCTTGGCCTTGGGAGCAGGTTCTTAGAAGGCGTATCGCTTCGCCCTCAAACACCTGCTTGGATCATTCTTCATTCGAGCGTGTTTATATATTGTTTATGTATACATGTATTTGTATATATATATATATATATATATATATATATAATTATATATTGTATATATATATATGTTTTGTATATATATGCACATACTTATATAATTATAATGTGTGTATATGTATATGTATAATACAGTTATTATTATTATTATTATTATTATTATTATTATTATTATTATTATTATTATTATTATTATTCAGAAGATGAACCCTATTCATATGGAACAAGCCCACCACAGGGGCCACTGACTTGAAATTCAAGCTTCCAAAGAATACTGAGGAGCTCATTAGGAAGTAAGAGAAGGTACAGGGAAATACAGAAAGATCTCACTTATTAGAAAAGAAAAAAAGAAATTAATGAATTAATAAACATAAAAATGTATGAAAATGCATGGAGAATTGCTTTAGTGTAGTAATGCATTGCATCTTCGCTTGAACTTCTGAATTTCCAATTGCGCGAGGTCCTTTATTCCTCCGCCCTTGGACTGTGGAACAGTCCACCGTCGGAGGAATAAAGGACCTCTGGAACTGAGAAGTTCGAAAGCGAGGCAAAACATTTACTGCATATTGTTGCTGCTGTTAACGTTAAACGTGTTCCCACTTAAGCTAAAACGGGAATCCAAGTCCCCCCTTCGCCAACCTAAGATCCCCCCATCCCCACCACCAGCAGAATTACCTTGATTGATGGAGGCCCTAAAATCCTTCCCACGACCATTATGCTAATCCTGACGATTCGTAAAGGGATTATCACGGCTTGTCACGACGAAAATCGCGTCCTCTTGTGCGGGCCAAATATGGAGGTCTCCGTAGTGCCATCAGTGCACCTCATGGGGTGCACTGTAGGCATTACTAGTGGTTCTCTGCGGCGTCCCTTCGGCCCCTAGCTGTAACCCCTTTCATTGCTTTTACTGTACCTTCATTCATATTACCTTTCTTCCATCTTGCTATCCACCCTCTCCTAACAGTTGTTTCATAGTGCAACTGCTTTGAGGTTTTCTTCCTGTTACGCCTTTCAAACCTTTTTGCTGTCAATTTCCCTTCCAGCGCTGAATGACCTCATAGGTCCCAGCGCTTGGCCTTTGGCCCAAACTCTATATTCCATTCCATTCCAAATAAGGGGGTGTCAAAAAACCTCCATTCCCATGTCCCCCTTGCCTTCAGCCAAGGTCTGCATATATGGTTATTTTGTCCCCAAGTCTGCGACAGAGTAACACCTGGCACGCCACTTCTTCTCGTAATTACCCACGGGAAATCAACACGCCTCGAGTTCAAGAGTTCGGTGAACCTCCACTGCTAAGTATTGACATTCTCTTCCTGCTTCTGTTCTCCCCAATTTGACAATTATGTATGAATGCATGGGATATTTCTGTCGATTATGACCCCTTCTTAAGCCTCCTCCATCCTGTCCCTGTTTATATCAGTCCCAGGGAGTCCTTCTATTGCAAATTACACGTTCGCAAACGGAAAAAGTTTGATTGGTGTCAGTGGAGAAAATCGGCTGAAACTAGTGAAAGATTTTGAAAGGTTTTGGGAGTTGGTACTAAAAAAAATAGCAGAAGTATCCGCTGGAATGAAGAGGGCGAGGATATAGACGGCTCAGTAATTTAGGATGAAAAAGAAGA
>NC_089791.1:30878387-30880887 GCF_040412425.1 Macrobrachium rosenbergii | reverse complement strand
TTTCAGGGTCTTCCGAGGTCCCTGCTCTGTGTCTTGTGGGAATCTCTGGTCTTGATGACGTCTCCGAGGGGTAATTAGGTTGTTCTGCTTGTAATTTATTGCTTCCTTCCTCTTTTATGTTATTATTATTATTATTATTATTATTATTATTATTATTATTCAGAAGATGAACCCTATTCATACGGAACAAGCCCACCAAAGGGGCCACTGACTAGAAATTCAAGCTTCCCAAGAATATGTTGTTATTATTATTATTATTATTATTATTATTATTATTATTATTATTATTATTATTATTATTATTATTATTATTATTCAGAAGATGAACCAACCCTATTCATGCGGAACAAGCCCACCAAAGGGGCCACTGACTAGAAATTCAAGCTTCCAGAAAATATGGTGATCATTTAGAAGTAAGAGAAGGTTAAAGGACACGGAAAGATTGAGGATCTCGCTTATTAAAAAGAAAAAATGATGTGAATATTGTTATCTCTCTGAAAAAAGTAATGAATCCAGACACGGGCCCCCCCTGCTGTTCAGCCACTCGAACTCCTCCTCCTCAGTGTCTTGATCGCATTGGCTGAAAGTGGCCCACCGCTTGGCTTCGTAGCCAAATTTTCATAAATCATATCATGTCAAACCATCGCTAGCGCAGCCTGATGAACGTCTGCGCTGTAGCTTGGCCGTTTTCATTATCTGGGCATTTGCATGCGAGGATTGACGGAGAGCAAATTCATCAACAGGAGATCTGGTCAAAAACAAGTTTCCTAGCTTCATGTTTAATTGATGCTGCGCTCTGGTGCCTCGACGGTGGTCATGTTTGAGAATGCGTCTTTTGCTGCAGAATGTCTGCGATCAGTTGACTCAGAGCCTCCAGAGAATGTCTGCTATAACACGTTGACTCAGAGCCTCCAGAGAATGTCTGTTATAACACGTTGACTCAGAGCCTGCAGAGAATGTCTGCTACTCAGAGCCTGCAACACGCGATAGCGCGACTCAGAGCCTGCAGAGAATGTTTGCTATAACACGTTGACTCAGAGCCTCGAGAGAATGTCTGCTATAACACGTTGACTCAGAGCCTCCAGAGAATGTCTGCTATAACACGTTGACTCAGAGCCTCGAGAGAATATCTGCTATAACACGTTGACTCAGAGCCTGCAGAGAATGTCTGCGATAACATGTTGATTCAAAGCCTGCAGAGAATGTTTGCTATAACACGTTGACTCAGAGCCTCGAGAGAATGTCTGCTATAACACGTTGAGTCAGAGCCTCGAGAGAATGTCTGCTATAACACGTTGACTCAGAGCCTCGAGAGAATGTCTGCTATAACACGTTGACTCAGAGCCTGAGAGAATGTCTGCTATAACACGTTGACTCAGAGTCTCGAGAGAATGTCTGCTATAACACGTTGACTCAGAGCCTCGAGAGAATGTCTGCTATAACACGTTGACTCAGAGCCTCGAGAGAATGTCTGCTATAACACGTTGACTCAGAGCCTCGAGAGAATGTCTGCTATAACACGTTGACTCAGAGCCTCGAGAGAATGTCTGCTATAACACGTTGAGTCAGAGCCTCCAGAGAATGTCTGCTATAACACGTTGACTCAGAGCCTCGAGAGAATGTCTGCTATAACATGCTGACTCAGAGCCTCCAGAGAATGTCTGCTATAACACGCTGACTCAGAGCCTCCAGAGAATGTCTGCTATACCACGTTAAGTCAGAGCTTCCAGAATCAGTCATTTAAAACAAATGCTAGCAAGTGCTTTCTTGCAATTAGGACCTGCTGGAATTAGGGTGCCTTAAAAAAACGCTGTTAGATGTGGTCAAGCGTCTGTGTGGCACAAAGATGGAGCTGGTGTCCGAAGACATTGGCGAGGGTTCTGAAGCTCGAGCGAAGATGCAACGCATTACTACCCTAAAACAGTTCTTGTATTTTAATGACTTACACATTTATCTATGTGTTTATTAATTGGTATTTATATTTTCCATTTTCCAATAATTGATCTCTTCTTTCTGTATTTCTTATAGTCTTCTGTTACTTCTTTCAAATGAACACCATAGTATTCTTTGGAAGCTTGAATTTCTAGTCAGTGGGCCCTTTGGTGAGCTTGTGCCATATGAATAGGATTCGTCCTCTGAATAATAATAATAATAATAATAATAATAATAATAATAATAATAATAATAATAATAATGTCAACATTAGAAAATCATTTCACAGTCCTTATGTCAAAATCAGCGGACTGTCAGGTTAGTAGAGGCGGGTCTTGAGGGCCACACCAGAACTCTCATGCCCCTAAATACCTTGCCGCGCTTAGGTGGCACCGTATGACCTCTTTAGCTATTCTTGAGACAGGCCTGAGTGCCAAATGGCACTCGCTGAGAATAGGCCACTTAAAGGATGAACTTGGATGGCATTTGTTTAGTCTCGTAGGGAGGTTTTATCCCTCTTGAAGTTCAGCAAGGCGTTGTTTCCAATAATGTGACAACGCTTGTTGTT
>NC_089791.1:30845887-30868387 GCF_040412425.1 Macrobrachium rosenbergii | reverse complement strand
AATGCGTTCGTTGCGTAAGCATGGCTGAGTAAATAGCTTCGGTATTTAAAGTGTGAAGGTTGTCTTATCGCACTTATGGCAGTGTTAATATCATTTGTTATATATATATATATATATATATATATATATATATATATATATATATATATATATATATATATATATATATATATACACGCACACATACATAATATATATTTTATACTGATTAAATATAAATTTCGACATCGGGGAACGAACTATTTGGTCTCCCAGTGACAGGGTGCAGCATACCAATTGACCTACCAAGGTCAATTGGTAATCGCCTTGGCCTGTCACTCGACAGGCAGAGGTTCGTTCCCGACGTGAGTCAGAAAATTGTTTCTGTGAAAGGCATCCTCGTGTGTACATTACCATATATATATTTGTATGTATATATATGTATATATATTTAAATAATTTATATGTGTATGTATATATTTGTGTATATATATACATATATATACACATATGTATACATAAATTTTTATATATTTAATACATATATATGTGATATATATACATACACATATGTAATTTATTTGAGCGCGTTTCACCATTTGAATCTCTCTCTCTCTCTCTCTCTCTCTCTCTCTGAGTATGCTTTCACATACCACGTATTCCACATTAGTATCGAGATCAGTTTCAGTGCCCGAGAGAATCCGAGATGCCCACAGCAATTTATCATCGTCTTCGAGTTTTGTGCCCCGTCACGAAGTAATCCAGACTCATGAAATAAATGAAAAATGCTATGAGCCAATTCTTGGAATAAATACCGGTCAATTCTTCGGCATTTTTCAAAAGGCTTCGACTGAATGCTTTCTCGTGTCTGTACATAAGTGGCCCTTTTTGTTTTTTTTTTATGCCCCAAAAGACATTATGCGTACCCTTGCCTTTATTATTATTATTATTATTATTATTATTATTATTATTATTATTATTATTATTATTATTATTATTATTATTATCATCTTGTGGTGTGGGACGCACTTGTATGCCTGTACATAAGTAGTTCTATTATTATTATTATTATTATTATTATTATTATTATTATTATTATTATTATTATTATTATTATTATTATTATTATTATTATCTTGTGCTGTATGGACGCACTTATATGCCTGTACATAAATAGTTCTATTATTATTATTATTATTATTATTATTATTATTATTATTATTATTATTATTATTATTATTATTATTGTTATTATTATCTTGTGTTGTGTGGACACACTTATATGCCTGTACATAAATAGCTTTATTATTATTATTATTATTATTATTATTATTATTATTATTATTATTATTATTATTATTATCTTGTGTTGTGTGGACACACTTATATGCCTGTTCATAAATAGCCCTATTTATGTTTTTTTTTTTTTGCACGCACCAAAATACATAATGCGTACCCTTATTATTATTATTATTATTATTATTATTATTATTATTATTATTATTATTATTATTATTATTATTATTATCCATTCAGATTGAGAAGGAGAATCGAACAGGTTATCGAAAGCTCTGTATATATTTATAAAATGTATATTTACATCTACACCACTGTGGATTTCTTCACCATTTTAGTGACTCATGCTATTATGAGATTTTTATGTATTATTATTATTATTATTATCTTCCGCTGTTGTAATTCACTCTTATGAGGAGAGGTGGTCCTGCCGAATTTTTCAAAATATAAGACGACTCGTGATGATGACTTTGCAAGACGAAGGATTTCTTGCATACTTTGGGAGACTTTGAAAGAGCAACAACAGTGAAGGAACAACAGCAACCTACAACAAAACAAAAACAACAACAACTACTAAAGTTGTTTCTATATAGAATTAATTATAGTCATAGGCGGCAGCTGATTCTTCAAGACGAATATTAAACTCAGACAAAAAATATATTTGATAGTCGTCTAACCTTGAAATCGGAAGAGAGAGACTCCTCTCTCTCTTCTTTTTTCTTCTCTCTTCTTTCTCTCTCTCTCTCTCTCTCTCTGTTTTTTATTCATGGGTGATATCACTAAATGCTAATTAGCATCCTGGCCCTACGTGACGGACGTGTACGAGTCCTGTTTACGATCATGGATTGAAACGTGTCTTGTCTCTGTCTGTCTGTTCCGGGGTTGCGCTGATGTCCGAATTTGCATTGGACATTTATTCTTCGCGTTGAGCCTAGGGCCAGTTGAGTCTGTGTACAACAGCGTACACGGGAAACGCCACACGAAGACTGCAAAATGAGAGAGAGAGAGAGAGAGAGTCCAACGTGCGAGAAATGAATTTATTTCACACTCAGAGTTTTAGTGGAAAAGTGGAAAATGGAAAATTGATGTAAAACTCACAATTACACTCTGGGAGAGAGAGAGAGAGAGAGAGAGAGAGAGAGAGAGAGAGAGAGAGAGAGAGAGAGGAGTCCAACGTGCGCGGAGAAAAATTGACGGCATGAACTTCACACTTAATATTTTCTTGAAGAAATGTGAGAAGGAAAACTTACATAAAATTCACAAATTTTCCTTCTGGGAATGTTAGCGAGAGAGAGAGAGAGAGAGAGAGAGAGAGAGAGAGAGAGAGAGAGAGAGAGAGGAGTCCAAAGTGCCTGGAGAAAATTGACGGCATGAACTTCAAACTTAACGTGTTGATAGAAAAATATGTGGAGGAAAATCTGATATAAAACTCACTATTACCTTCTGGGAATGTTAGCGAGAGAGAGAGAGAGAGAGAGAGAGAGAGAGAGAGAGAGAGAGAGAGAGAGAGAGAGAGAGAGAGGACATCGCAAAGTTGAGGCTCAGGGAAGCAAGGCTTTACCTTTGCAACGGCGCCTCAGTTTGCTCGTTTCGCTATTTTTTCGAATAGACATCAAAGATAACTAGATAGGCAACTCAGCCATCCATACACGCGCCCTTCTTCCGCCATTTTAAGTCACTGGAGCCACACACAACGTGATGACAAGTCGTATGATAGAAAAAAAAAGGACAGTAGTGTTGGAGCTTTCTCTAGCAATTTTCTTATATATTTACGGTCACTTGCTTACAAATTTCTTAGTTATTTATACGAGGTTTTAAGTAATCTTGAGAAGAATTTGAGCATTATTTATCATGAGTTACTCTCCACCAGAGGGTCTTTTTGCAGTGTCCAATCACATATTTCTAACATTTTTGCTTTATCAGTACATCAGTTTTGATTGTTATTCTATTACGTAGCTTCATATGCAGTGGTTCTTAACCTGGGGTACAGGGGTGCGAAACCTTAAACCTCGGGGTACGAGACATGATAGCCAGTGCAATGGTATTGTATATTTACCATTTGTTTATATTGTATTTATATTGGATGGGGGTACGAGAAAATTTTCTGAGGTATCAACGGGTACGGGCACTGAAAAAGGTTAAGAACCACTGACATACAGGTTAATCACATACAAAAGTTTTATTGGAAAATCGTAAAAGTTCATTACCTTTTCAAACGTGACATCATTCTCGTACCTTCCTTTTTCACATTCTCGAAGAAGGGTCGCTGGGAGAAGGCCTAGGCTTAAGCAAGAGCCATCTATATGATAATGAGGCCATGCAAAATTAAGATTAACAATAGCTCCATCTTCTCGTGACCAGGAAATACAAGACTTACTGCTATTTCTTTTTTCTATACTTTGTTCCATTTTACGTATCACACGGGATTCTGTCAAGACGATAAGAATCTTCAAGGAACCTGTAAGAGATGTATTAAGAATAATAGAAATAATTGGTCGTGGAAGATCAGGAAAAGTTACAAAGTCTGGTGAAAGAAGTTTGGAATTTCAGACGAACCTGTCCTTATTGCACGATTATGAGGACAGATATAACCGATTATATCTGCAACATTTTATTTGTTCCTAGAAAGATAGGCAGGATTTGGGTGTTACTGCTGTTATATGAGGCTGGCCTTATGCCAGCACGGGCTCTTGCTCCTAAGAATAGACGGAGATATAAGGAGGAACTGGATAGGAGCAGTGGCGTAACTAGGCGTTATTGACGCCTGGGGCGGACTCTGAAAGTGCCGCCCCATTCCCGTGCTAAAAAGTATATACTAAAGTGGTGAAAACTAAACGCATATTTTAAGCCTTGACATCTCAGTCATTTATTTTATTTCGTAAAGCTAAAACGAAAACAACACAGCAGATTTACAAATGAACCCTACGAATTTTGTTAGCAGCGAATTCGCTAATATGCTAAAAAAAAATCTAGAATTATGCCAGACCAGACCTGCTCAAAAGATGCCAGAGTGCCGCCCCCCCACCCCCGGACAGTGTCGCCCCTCCGCCGTCCCTCCTTAGTTACGCCACTGGATAAGAGGCCTTTTTTTCGACAACAACAAAAGAATACAGGCGCTCGTATTTATTGTACCCAAGCCAGTCATACAAACGCCTTGCAACATAGCCGAGCAAATGGTATTGTACTTTGTGTTCGCGCGCCTGCTTTCGCGCGCATATCTGCGTTCGCAGAGGAGAACCAAAGGTACCCAATTCCTCAAGCTATTTTCTCATAAGTTCATTTAAGTCCCATTTTTCATCTTCGCTTCTCGACGCGCTTTTGTTTGGATACCGAATTGAGCGAACATGGCGGCGCCCGTGATTGGCCCTCGGGGACCCTTTTCAAGAGGCAATTCTGCCCCGCTCGCGGGCGTGTGCCCACTGACAGCCATACAGAAAAACTTACAGACGTATTCCCTATGACAGACATACGGACAGAGAGACAGAAACTGTTATAAACGGTTCATTTTTGTGTCACAGTCAATAGCGGCTGACATCTCTCTCTTTTCGTCTGGACGTCCCACAATGACCCGCAGAGTTGGTTCCAAAAATGGCAGAAGCGAAGTCTTTTGAAAGGACCTTTTGAAATTAGGGTAAAAGGGGCCACTTGGTCCCGCCTTTGCGAGTATTAGAGCACGCGGAAAAAAAACACTTTTAAATCATGCTTTTATTAAAATGCAGTCAAAAGTAAGACACACAGATAAACTCAGAAGTCAAATGAAATAAAGGCACGTAGAAATAGGTCAGTTATGAACAGCAATGATGGGAAAGGTGCTTCGAATTACGATCGATTCGCAGAGGCGTTTTGAAAAACGAATTCGTAAACAATGATCCGAAGATTATTTGGGGAGTGGGGAATGAGGTCACTCGCGATTAGAGAGAAAATTAGGTCACTCCTCAACGGACTGCACTGCAATGATGCCATGAGACTTCAGAGTACCTTGATTATTTGTGAATTGCCGAAAACCTATTGAGAATCCAATCACTATAAATGACTTTTAATTAGCTCACCAGCCAGTGACTCAGAGGCTGAATCAGATATGAGAACACCAACAGCTGCCGTGCGTACCATACTCGAATCTCCTTAGGGTGACAGTTGCTATCGGATCCCCGTGTGTGGTATTATTATTATTTTTTTTTTTTTTTTGCGTTAGGGACCCCTTATGACTTGGTATGACTTGAGTTTAAATATGTAGTCTTTTCCTTTCCTAAAGTGTTGTTTGTTTTGATGAGCTTATGATATTGTATGGTTAAGGTCTTGTTCACTTCAAATGGCATTGCCTCTGTGTGGTCAAAATCTTGCTCACTTCAGATGTCATTGCCTCTGTGTGGTCAAAATCTTGCTCACTTCAGATGTCATTGCCTCTGTGTGGTCAAAATCTTGCTCACTTCAGATGTCATTGCCTCTGTGTGGTCAAAATCTTGCTCACTTCAAATGTCATTGCCTCTGTGTGGTCAAGATCTTGTTCACTTCAAATGTCATTGCCTCTGTGTGGTCAAGATCTTTTTCACTTCAAATGCCATTGCCTCTGTGTGGTCAAGATCTTGTTCACTTCAAATGGCATTGCTTTTTTATGATCAAAACCTTGTTCACTTCAAATGTCATTGCCTCTGTGTGGTCAAAATCTTGCTCACTTCAAATGTCGTTGTCTCTGTGTGGTCAAAATCTTGCTCACTTCAAATGCCATTGCCTCTGTGTGGTCAAAATCTTGCTCACTTCAAATGTCATTGCCTCTGTGAAGTCAAAATCTTGTTCACTTCAAATGTCACTGCCTCTGTGTGGTAAAAATCTTTTATTTTAAATGACGTTCCTTTTGCATAGTCAAAATCTCCTTTAGTTCAAATGACGTTGTTCTTTTATGATCAAACTCTTGTTTGCTTTGAATGATGTTGCTTTTGTATGGTCAAAATCTTGTTTTTTTTATTACGTTGCTTTTGTATGGTCAAAATCTTGTTTTTTTAAATTACGTTGCTTTTGTATGGTCAAAATCTCCTTTTCAAATGACGTTGCTTTTGTATGGTCAAAATCTTGTTGATTGTAGATAACAGACCCTCTTATGTGGTAAAATTATTGTTTATTTTATATGTTGTTGGTCTTGTACGGACAAAAATATGGTTTGATTTTAAATGCCGTTGCTCTTGAGAGAGAGAGAGAGAGAGAGAGAGAGAGAGAGAGAGAGAGAGAGAGAGAGAGAGAGAGAGAGAGAGAGAGAGAGCCTTTCTTCACAAAGAATGTTGACAATATTCTTTCCTCTCTTTTCAGATAATGCCCCGGATGGAGTGAGTGACAGGCCAGTCCAACAGAAGGTGCTATCTCTGGGCATTCTCTTGCCCAAATGCCCCGGAAGTAAAGCGCCCTTTAGCGGGAGTTGTAAAAGATCAGTGTGAAAGAAGCGGAGATAAACAGCAGGAGTTTTTGGTCTGGAGATATAAGCTATATTTATCTGAGAAAAACTATGAAAAATTAGAAAGATTTGACAACCAGTGAAACCAATTTATTCTGCCTAATATTATATATAATTACTTTGTGCCGGATGTTTTGTGAAGTGCCTGAGTGAAACATTACTCCAGTGTGAATTAGGCTTAAAAAACCTTGCAAGAAACGGACACTCCATACAAAAAAAAACTGCAAGGGAAATTAGCAAACAGAACAAACGTCGAAGCATTAAAATGCACAGGGCAATATAGACATTTTTATCAACCAGTGAACTAAGAATTAAGATTCTTCGCAAGAAACAGTCGGAGACAAAGCTATCGAGATATCAAGAATAATCGTGGATTCTCTTCGTATCTTCCCTAAAATGGAGACCTTGCTACAGAGACCCCGCCCTGGTGGGGGGAAGAGGAGGGTTGACAGGTGGGGATACCCCTCTCCGGTCACGCCGTGGCTGATATTAGCTATTCTAGCCGTGGGAGTTCAGCTGACCACGGCTATATATCCAGAGGGTGGCTTCGCGGATATTGAAGGGTCCTTCTGCAGATACAGGTAAGCTTAATTAGAATGCTTGCACAGGCAAGCAGTAGTATGTTAAAAGCAGATGTATCTTTAAAATCAATTTAAGGGGCAGGTACAGGTATGCCTAATTAGAATGCTTACACAGGTAAGCAGATGTATCTCTAAAATCAGCTTAAGGGCCAGGTACATGTAGGCTAAATTACGAGCATTTACAGGTAATCAACTGCATGCTAAACAATAAATCAAATTTCAGGAACAGGTAGGCTTGATTACGAATACTTACAGGCAATCAACTGCTTGGTAAAAATTAAATCAAATTACAGGAACAGGTAGGCTTAATTAAGATTATTGCAGGTAGCCAACTGCTTGCTAAAAAATAAACAAATTACAAGAACAAGTAAGCTTATTTTCGAGTACAGACAGGTAGTCAACTCCTTGCTAAAAAATAAATCAAATTACAGGTTCAGGTAGGCTTAATTACGAATACTTACAGGTAACCAACTGCTTGCTACAAAAATAAACAAATTACAAGAACAGTTAAACTTATTTACGAGCACAGACAGGTAATCAACAGGTGATCAAGAAAAAATATAACGGTTACAGCTTCAGTTAGGTTTGATTACAAGTACTCAAAGGTGATCAGCTGATCGCTCCAAGAAGACAGGTCAGCTGGCTACCCAGGTATACAGAGGTTCTCTTCACAAATTCCCATTATGCGGTCGCTCGTCGTTAACAACCCGTATGAAACCTACTGCTGTAGAAGCCAGTCAGCATTCTAAATCATTCATATTCTGTCAGATGACGGCTCTGATTCATTGGCAAATGATCCCTTTCGTCTGTCAATTGCAGGAGGCCTACCCAGTGTTGCACGGGTCGCTACGACGAGTGCTCCATGCCCATCCTGGGCACGCTCTGCTACTGCGACCACTTCTGCGACCGGAATGAGAACCCGGATTGTTGTCCGGACTTCTGGGAAGTCTGCAAGGGCTTGACGCCAAAGCCACCTGTCAACTTCACCAGTAAGTGTATTAAACTTGATGTTCAGCTCCTCTAACGGGCAGTGAGAGAGAGAGAGAGAGAGAGAGAGAGAGTGTCAATCGGGATTATCTGGTGTCACAATTGCCAGAGTCACTGATGCCGACTAAAGAGAGGAAAAGAAGAAGAAGAAGAAGAAGAAGAAGAAGAAGAAGAAGAAGAAGAAGAAGAAGAAGAAGAAGAAGAGAGAGAGAGAGAGAGAGAGAGAGAGAGAGAGAGAGAGAGAGAGAGAGAGAGAGAGAGGTGTCAATCAGGATTATCTGGTGCCAGAATTACCAGAGTCACTGATGCCGACGAAAAAAAAGAAAGGAAGGGAGAGAGAGAGAGAGAGAGAGAGAGAGAGAGAGAGAGAGAGAGAGAGAGAGAGAGAAAACAACAGCACAGTAGGTGAGAGAATGACTATGTCACCGAGGGACTATAGCTGTCAAACTTCGCTGACAGCTTCATGGCAAGGGTGAGAGAGAGAGAAAGAGAGAGAGAGAGAGCGAGAGAGAGAGGCATACGCTTAGTCACTCTTAAAAGGGCATGAAAAAATAAATTGGAGACAGAGGACGAAATCTTTTAAATAATTTTGAAAAAAATAGTAATCTCTTTCTGTGACGTCACGGAAAAACATACAAATAATTTGGAAAAAACTGGACAAGAAAGACATGGACAAATTCTAAGATAGAAAGCTTAAAAAAAAAATGTCTCGTTCTTCATGAATTTACAGGAGAAAAACAAAAGAAATAAGAAAAAATTAACTGGGAGGAAAAAAACGTTTACTTCCTTTAAGGAAACGGAAAAACGAATGAGCATCGAAAAAAAATTAAACAAAAACGTTCTGAAGTCGTCCTGGTCGTAAAAAAAAACCTTCTTGTCTTTTTTTTTTTTTTTCTGCAACGTCACGAAAAACTTAATTTTCTATAATATTTTTTCTGTATCACGAAAAACCCTTTTATTTTTTTTTTTCTATAACATCACGAAAAACCCTTTTATTTTTTTCTATAACATCACGAAAAACGGTTATTTTTTCTCTAACATCACGGAAAACTTATTTTTTCCGTAACATCAGGGAAAACTTTTATTTTTTCTGTAACGTCACGAAAAACTTTTATTTTTTCTGTAACAGCATGAAAAATTTTTTTTCTATAATATTTTTTATATCAGGAAAACTTTTATTTTCTCTAACATCACGAAAAACTCTTATTTTTCCTATAACATCACGAAAAACTTGTTTTTCTAGAACATTTTTTTTCTAAATTATAACATCACGAAAAACCATTTATTTTTTCTGTAACATCACGAAAAAAATTGTTTTTCTATACTATTTTTTATATAATATCACGAAAAACTTATTTTTTCTGTAACATCACAAAAAACTTTTTATTTTTTCTATAATATCACGAAAAACTTATTTTTTCTGTAACATCACGAAAAAACAATTGAACTTCCTGAGTCGCAGACTCATGACCTCTCTAAAAGACTCATGCCCTCCCTGAAAAACTCATGACCTTCCTAAAAGACTCATGACCTCTCTAAAAGACTCATGACCTCCCAGAAAGATTCATGGCCTCTCTAAAAGAATCACGACCACCCTGAAAGACTCATGACCTCCCAGAAACACTTATGACCTCTCTAAAAGACTTACGACCTCTCTAAAAGACTCATGACCTCCCAGAAAGACTCATGACCTCCCAGAAAGACTCATGACCTCCCAGAAAGACTCATGACCTCCCAGAAAGACTCATGGCCTCTCTAAAAGACTCATGACCTCCCAGAAAGACTCATGACCTCCCAGAAAGACTCATGGCCTCTCTCAAAGAATCACGACCTCCCTGAAAGACTGATGACCTCCCAGGAAGACTCATGACCTCTCTAAAAGACTCGCGACCTCTCCGAAAGACTCAGGACCTCCCAGAAAGACTCATGACATCCCAAAAAGACTCATGGCCTCCCTGCAAGACTCATGACCTCTCTAAAAGACGCATGACCTCCCAGAAAGACTCATGACCGTGTCAACACGAGTCTAACGTCGCCACCAGCCTGAAGAAGATATCGGCTCCATTAAGCCCGGCCGAATTATTTACAAGTCTTCCCCGGTCGTAAATCGGACGCGAATCGCTCCCTGGGATCTTCTTCTTCTTCTTCTTCTTCTTCTTCTTCTTCTTCTTCTTCTTCTTCTTCTTCTTCTTCTTCTTCTTCGCGATCCTGCTCTTTTTACACTTGGACCAAGACCTCACGGCTCAGCGTCCCTCCAATGCCCGAGTTTTCAGTACGCGATGTCATTGCTCCATTTATATATCTATTCTTATATATGTTTATGTGCATATAAATTATTTATTTATTTTTTTTTTTTTTTTTGGGGTATTTTGCTATTCTTTCGCCGCGTTGTCATGCTGATTTCCAGATAAGGTTTCAAACCGTAAGGGGGTTAATGCCGTCAGTGCACCTCACGCAGTGCACTGTAGGCATTAATCAAGTTCTTTGCAGCGTCCCTTCGACCCCTAGCTGCAACCCCTTCCATTTCTTTTACTGTGTCCCCGTTCATATTCTCTCTCTTCCATCTTAGTTCCCACCTTCTCTTAACTACTGCGAAGTTTTCCTCCCGTTACACCTTTCAAACTTCTACTGTCAATTTCCGTTTCAGCGCTGAATGACCTCATAGGTCCCAGTGCTTGGTCTTTGGCCTAAACTCTGTATTCAGCTCAATTCAATAAACCGTGCTCTGTACTTTTCGGCTACCGAGTCAAAACAAGAGGACGAATTGGTGTGAAGTACCCAGATAGAGTACCCTGATTTCTCTTGGGTATTTTATTGGGGGGGGAGGGTACCAGGACCCCTGGAGGAGAGGGACTTCATTCCCCCGTTCCCCGTTGGTCGACAAGTTCCCTTAAGCCTCAAGGAATGTTCCCCATGCTTATACGAAGCTCTTTTTTTATATATTTTTTTTAATGCTCGGTACTGTGATTGAACTGGGTACATGTTGAGTGTTTACAAATGGCTGTTCTATTTTTTTATTTTTTTTTTTTACTGTTGCATGACTTTGGTGGAATATGTGTGTGAGTTGTTTTAGTTATTTATTTATATGTTTAGTTTTTATTTGGATTAGAAGGTCACTTCAATATGTTATAATTACACACACACACACACACACACACACACACACATATATATATATATATATATATATATATATATATATATATATATATGTTATGTTGTGTGTTTGTATATATGTATATTTACATATATAAGACAAAAAATAGTAGGCATATAACAAGAGATAAAAATAAATCAATCAATCAATAAAAACCAGGCGGAAAAAACTGAAACAAAAAGAAAAGTAAACTATTATATAAAAATAAAAGATTAAAAGAACAAGAAAACAGACGTATAAGAAACAGTAAAATAAAAAACAAATAATAATAACGGTTGCATAAACAAAAAACCCTCTGGCCTGGAGTCAGGGGTGGGAGGGGACTCTCGGATATCATGGGTGGGGGTGGGGGTACCTCCCTACAGAAGCTAAATAGCCTGCGTTGACAAGACGCCTCAAGAACGAGACACATTCCCCCCATTGTCGTTATGAAGACACGTTTTGTCGTTTCCGTCGCTTTGAATTGGGGTTTATGCGACAACGCCTGTGATTTAATTGTTTATTGACTTGTTATGCTTGCTAATCTACGTATTTCGTGTCATACGGGGCTATGTTGGTCTAGTTATTTATACGAAGAAACTCTTTAAACCGCGTCACAATTTTAGACTCGGTCACCGAAACTGTAGGTTAAATGTTTTTTACCATTTTCCGTAAGGGAATCATTACAGCTAGATTAACAGCTGGATAAACATACATAAACAGTAGCTATATAAACACACACACACACACACACACACACACACACACACACACACACACACACACACACACTTTCTATTCTTCTTCTTCTTCCTGAGCGGAAGAATGGAAATCTCAAAGCCGAGTTGATGATTTGCCCACCAGATGGCTCTCGAGTCGTCCCATTTGTTTTGAAAGCGATTTTATCACAATTTCTGACCAAAAAGATTCCGTTGCTTATTTAGAAGGATCTCTTGCGATGACAGAGACAGAGTTAGACAGTTAGACAGGGAAATGATGCTCTGGTGACCGTCATTTAGATTTGAGAAAATATCCCGTAGACATGGTCTCAGTGAATGTTATAAATGACAGTTTTAACTTTTATATTGGTATATTTTATTTTGTCTGAATTAGGCATTCAAGCCCACTGGATAATAATAATAATAATAATAATAATAATAATAATAATAATAATAATAATAATAATAATAATAATAATACTATATTATTATCACTGATTCACAAGAATAAACATTTGGTTAAATAACTGATCTTTTGAAAACTAATGTAACCAACCAAATAATACTAAGTCGATCTCTCTCTCTCTCTCTCTCTCTCTCTCTCTCTCTCTCTCTCTCTCTCTGGCGAAGATACATGTTTCAGAATTGTGCTTAACGTTTCAGCATCTCATTATGAAACATGTGCTTCTCTGTGCTGTGTCAACACATCTTATGAGTCTAGACTTTGAGTTCGTCTTTTAAGAGAGAGAGAGAGAGAGAGAGAGAGAGAGAGAGAGAGAGAGAGAGAGAGGAAGGTTTGGTAGGGTGTTGATATATATATACCATAGTTTTTTTCACAGGAAGTGACTTTATTAACTAAATTCTCTTTTTTTTTCTAGGTTGTTCCAAAGATGGCCTGTACATACCCCACGGTAAAAGCTACAAATTCAACTGCAATGAATGGTAAGTTTATCCTGCATCTCTCTCTCTCTCTCTCTCTCTCTCTCTCTCTCTCTCTCTCTCTCTCTCTCTCTCTCTCTCTCTCAAGGACAACTGCCTAATCGTTGGAGTCCGTGTCTTGAATATAACAATATGCAAAGTGATAACCACGCGAGATTAGATTGCATTCTGCAATTTTTCAAAATGAACAGACCCGGTCACCTTTCAGATAACGCTGCGTCGAGAGGCAATCTAGCAAGCACACATTCTGCTTTGCACGATCAAGCACACACACACACACACACACACACAAACACACGCACACATACACGTAACGAGTCACGCAAACAGAATACAGCTAAAAGTATTAAGACACGCATGGAAGGAAGTAAGCATTTTGCTAGCAAATTCACCCCTTTTAGTCATTGTCCCTCCCTCCGTTCTAGGAAGAACCTTCATAAATACAGCTGTTTTATGCAACTGCATTTGGCATTGCATTCTGGCAAGGGGAAACGTCCGTATTACGTGGCTGCTTCTGCTTCTGATGGGCGCTAGCTAACCCGTCCCATAAATCAACGCTTACGATCCTCCAACAGACTTTTCAGAACTCTCCCTAGGCCGACATGACTCACGCTGAGACGTGTGGCTACAAGAATATTAGACTCAGGGACATTTATTGTTGTAGGGACACGCCTCTGTTGGTTGGGAGAGTCATGAGGTCCACACCAGACCGCCCTCAGATCTTAAAAACTACTGAGGTTAGAGGGCTGCAAATTGGCATGTTGATCATCCACCCTCCAATCATCAAACATTCCAAATTGCAGCCATCTAGCCTCAGTAGTTTTTATTTATTTAAGGTTAAGGTTAGCCATGATCATGCGTCTGGCAACGCTATAGTACATGCCACCACCGGGCCATGGCTGAAAGTTTCATGGGCCGCGGCTCATACAGCATTACACCGAGGCCACCGAACGGTAGATCTGTTTTCGGTGGCCTTGATTATACGCTTTACAGAAACCGCATTTTTAACTTCTTTCTTTTCGGTCAGTTTTGCCCCTTTCAACGAATTCAAGAGGGATTCCCAAGTGAGTGGCAGGAAAAAAAGCCAACTCAGATTCGACATCGCCGAATGTTTTGGAAAGCGGAGCGACTTGTTGACGACTCTGTCAGCAGGAAATGTGCAACAAAAGTCGCCGGTTCCTCTGCTGTCAGCAGTCAGCGCGGAATTAGCAGACCTTTACAGCGTCGGCGGTCATATCTTGGGCTCAGCATTCCATATAATAGCTCGGGACATTGGCTGATCGTATAGAGTTATCTAGCGTTACAGCCAATAGAATGTAATATCTATTTCGGATACCTTTTAATATTGACTGGTTGCTTAGAGTATTTTAGCGGTACAATATCCATGTTTAGTAGACCGAAATGGTTGCTTTGTGGCTTGGGGATAGGCCTAAAGGCTTATTGTCCTTATTCGCAATGGGCCTACGGAAACTTCTCTTAGAAAAACCGTTAAAATAACTTATCATCGTTTGCTAATAACACTTAAAAAGGAGAAATAGATTTATATCAGGGTTAAAAGACTCTAAAAAAGACCTCCCAAGGCTAAACCTCAAAACTCGTGCACCTTTGCAGTTCAAATTATCTTCTAAAATAAACCAGACAGTGATCTACCGCTTATTTTCGCTTTTGCCCTGAAAATACCTCACGTTTTCCCTCGCTTATTTTCGTTTCAGCGTTTGGGCTTTTAATTGTAATTTGCTGTTTTCCTTTTTAAAATTGTTTATAAAATTGTTTATATATATATATATATATATATATATATATATATATATATATATATATATACAGTATATATTGTGCTATTTCTATCGTTGTTTCACGACAGAGCTCCTGCTCGAAGGAAAAAAAGTCAGCAGTCTTGAACATTTGCGGTGACGATTTCTGCGAGCTGACAGAATCTAATCTCTGTCAGTCTGCTGATTGACAGACTGTTCTCATTCCTCTGATTTTGCCTGTGTCTGCACTCTAGTAATTGTGTCTGAATGAGCAGACGTTGGAACTATGCATACAAAGCTCTGTGCGATTCTATATACGAAATCATCTTAGGCCTAAGTACGTCCAGCTTACAAAACCGGATACAGTTGTACATGATTGTATCCTAGAAAACCATACACGAATCTACATACGATATTTTTCCATAGGCCTAAACACTTCCAGCCTGCAAAACAGGATACAGTTCTACATGATTGTATCCTAGGCCTTAATACGTCCTGCCTATAAAACCGTACATGATTCTATATACGATTGTAGTCCTAAACACTTCCAGCCCTGCAAAACCATGTATGATTTAGTATACGATTGTATCCTAGGCCTAAACACTTCCCTCCTACAAAACCTTATATGATTCAGGATACGATTGTATCCTAGGCCTAAACACTTCCCTCCTACAAAACCTTATATGATTCAGTATACGATTGTATCCTAGGCCTAAACACTTCCAGCCTACAAAACCTTATATGACTCAGTATACAATTGTATCCTAGGCCTAAACACTTCCAGCCTGCAAAACCTTATATGACTCAGTATACGATTGTATCCTAGGCCTAAACACTTCCAGCCTACAAAACCTTGTATGATTCCGTATACGATCGTATCCTAGGCCCAAACACTTCCAGCCTACAAAACCTTATATGATTCCGTATACAATTGTATCCCAGGCCTAAGCACTTCCATCTAAAGGGTATTTGCGTGTGGGCCACTCATAATCGCTCTAATAATATCGATGAAATGTGTTGTCAAAAGGTGTCAAGTAGCTTCTTACAATGGCAGGGTCAACACAAGTGCATTAAGTGAGTTTAAGTGAAGCTGATCGGAATATTCTCTCTCTCTCTCTCTCTCTCTCTCTCTCTCTCTCTCTCTCTCTCTCTCTCTCATTTCTTTCGCACTATGCCACAGCCGTTCCTCCGTGGGAGTCATCCATCTCTTTCTAAGCTCATTTCATAGTGCCAACTTTTGTGACCCTGTCAACCTCTCCTCCTCCTCCTCCTCCTCCTCCTCCTCCTCCTCCTCCTCCTCCTCCTCCTCCTCCTCCCCCCAGCATGGGTGCCATGTGAATCATGAATTCCCGGGTAAAAACTGTTCATTAGTTTCGACCTCCGTGGTTTTGGGTCTTAATTATTTTCCCGGAGAAATATCAGAGACATTTATTCAGTGTTTTAGTTTTCTGTAAAAGAAAACTACTGTGCCGGTTTTGTCTGTCCGTCCGCACTTTTTTTCTGCCCGCACTTTTTCTGTCCGCACTTTTTTCGGTCAGCACTTTTTTCGGTCAGCACTTTTTTCGGTCAGCACTTTTTTCGGTCCGCATTTTTTTTCGGTCCGCGCTTTGTCTGTCTGCACTTTTTTCTGTCAGCACTTTTTTCTGTCTGCACTTTTTCTTTCCGCACTTTTTCTCTCCGCACTTTATTCTGCCTGCACTTTTTCTGTCCGCCTTCAGATCTTTAAAGCTACTGAGGCTAGAGGGCTGCAAATTGATATGTTGATCACCCACCCTCCAATCATCAAACATACCAAATTGCAGCCCTCGAGCCTCAGTAGTTTTTTCATTTCATTCAAGGTTAAAGCTAGCCATAATCGTGCGTCTGGCAACGATATAGGAAAGGCCACCACCGGACCGTGGTTAAAGTTTTACGAGACCACCGAAAGATAGATTTATTATCGATTGCCTTGATTATACGCTGTACAGAAAACTCGATTGCGCCGAAGAAGCATTGGCGCTTTTTTTTTTTTTACTTGTTTTTATTAATATAGACTTATTTCCGTGTTCAGAATTGTAACTTGAAGAAAAATCCCGAAATAGTTGAGAAAGGTAATACATCAATGTTTAGATAAATATGATGAATATATTGGAAACCAGTGACGCCTTATTCAAGAAAATGTGAAAATATTCTTGTTTATTTTTTTGAGAAAGTATATTTTTTACACAAAAACGTTAGCTGTAATATTTTTTAGGGGAAGTGATTTTTTAGAGAGACTATTCAGAGTATTTCTCTTAAGTATTTCTGGGAGATATTCCCCCTTTTGGATATAATTTGAATATTTTCAGAATATTTTTGGGGGAAGGTATAAATTTTGTTAGAATTTAGAATGATCGTCATTTATATATATATATATATATATATATATATATATATATATATATATATATATATATATATGAATGTCTTTTCCTGTAATACTACAGTGTAATATGAATATAAGAAGGCCCATAAAACACTATTTAAACGTTGAAACCATATATTTCGGGCACTAGCTTCTGTGCCCCTGTTCACTGGTCACAGAAGCTAGTGCCCGAAATATATGGTTTCAACGTTTAAATAGTGTTTTATGGGCCTTCTTATATTCATATATATATATATATATATATATATATATATAGATAGAGAGATAGAGAGAGAGAGAGAGAGAGAGAGAGAGAGAGAGAGAGAGAGAGTTTTTAACCAAGTATTGAGCAGAGAAAAAATTTCACTCGAAACTAAACCGAAATATTATGTGTTTACTCCGTAGAGTTTACGAATTCAGGCTTTAACCCATGTGAGAGGATTATGCTGTCAATAAATTATATCGATTGATTGATTGAACGATTGATTTATTGATTTATTTACTTATTAGTTAAACATTCTTCATATTATTCACTTGAGAGTATTTCCATCAGTACAAATAACCTGACCTCTTTCGCACCGGTGAACTTGCTCAAGCATCGTTGACTCACTCTCTCTCTCTCTCTCTCTCTCTCTCGTTGATTCCCCTTCCGGCAATCTCTCTCTCTCTCTCAAAATCTCTCGTTGATTCCCTTCCTGCAATCTCTCTCTCTCTCTCTCTCTCTCTCCCTCTCTCTCTCTCGTTGATTCCCCTTCCTGCAATCTCTCTCTCTCTCTCTCTCTCTCTCTCTCTCTCTCTCGTTGATTCCCTTCCGGCAATCTCTCTCTCTCTCTCTCTCTCTCTCTCTCTTGATTCCCCTTCCTGCAATCTCTCTCTCTCTCTCTCTCTCTCTCTCTCTCTCTCTTCTGCAATCTCTCTCTCTCTTCCCTTTGGTCAGTCTTTCTCTTACACACCTTCCGTCAAAACAATCTCTCTCTCTCTCTCTCTCTCTCTCTCTCTCTCTCTCTCTCTCCGTTGATTCCCCTTTGGTCAATCTTTCTCTCTTACACACCTTCCGTCAAAACGAATCTCTCTCTCTCTCTCTCTCTCTCTCTCTCTCTCTCTCTCTCTCTCTCTCTCTCGTTGATTCCCCTTCCGGCAATCTCTCTCTCTCTTTCTCTCTTACACCCCTTCCGTCACATTGAATCTCTCTCTCTCTCTCTCTCTCTCTCTCTCTCTCTCCCCCCCTGCCCCAGTGAGAGTCAGTGGTAACCTCTCTACACATACATGCAGACGTGAAACAGCCAGGTGTACACATACACACACACACACACACATACACACATACACACACACATCAACATTACCTGCCACCTGAACTTCTCTTTTTGTCCCAGACGGGGAGATCTGAAAATCGAGGTTTTCAAAATACCCCAAGAATGTTAAAACGGGACAAAATACCCCAAGAATGTTAAAACGGGGGCCGTGCCAACCCCGCGTGCCCGCTTGTCGGGTAAGATACCCACTTAATAGGGGAGGGGGTGGGGGTGGGGAGAAAGGACAGTATGGTGTTGACACAGGATTCATTTCGCTTTTAGAAGAGAGTAAAGGCAAATGGGATATGCAAATGAAGTTGCGTATTCGGGATTGTCAGCTGCTCTCATGTATGAAATACGGTGATGGGAGACGCAGACACGGCTGTAAATTCTCGAGTGGGATGTGCTTTGATATAGATTTATTGCCACCTGGGAGAGAGGGAGAGAGAGAGAGAGAGAGAGAGAGAGAGAGAGAGAGAGAGAGAGAGAGAGAGAGAGAGAAACTTTGCCGAGACAGTGTACCTAATAGAATTATTTCAAAGACACGGTTTGATATAATTGAAGCAGTAAATTAGATACGAAATGGGGTCGAGAACATGACAGATTACTTTGAAACTCCAGTGCGTGAAAGTGAGCGATTTTCAGCTTCAAACTCCAATGACAAAAGGCCAAATCTGCACCTGGTAGTTAGGAGACGGCAGTGGATTGCTGCCAGGCTTGCAAAGGGCGTGTGATGGGTGCTAGCTAGCAACCTCACGCCCTTCTCGCTTGGGTACGAGAAGGGTTGCACCATCTGATATCACAGATATGATAGGAATTGAGACTGATATGGTATGGTCATGTGGTGAGAATGGGTGAGAGGGAGGGATTGAAGTGAGCTTGGGTATGACCTTTCAGGGGTAGGAGGTCAAGAGAAAAGAATGGGTTATAGATGGAGTGATAAATTGAGGGAGGATTTGGAGAAGTAGGGATTAACTGAGGAAGATAGATGCTTTCGGTAGGAGAGGTGGAGAAGATAGTTGGAGAAGATGCATCGAGGCAACCGACCCCACACCATAGGGATAGCCATGGTGATGAATATCAATTGGTGTGCTAAATATATAAATATATATATATATATATATATATATATATATATATATATATATATATATATATATATATATATATATATATATATATATATATATATATATATATATATATATATATATATATATATATATATATATATATATATATATATATATATATATATATATATATATATATATATATATTGCAATGACAAATGAATTATATATAGGCACACCCGAACTTTCCTTGTCAGCTCATCCGTGAGAGAGAGAGAGAGAGTCATCCTTGGCAAGGACTATCATGTGTCATGTGAAAATGGTTTATCACTGACCCCCTCTCTTGAATGAGCAGGCAAACTGTCAGCAGAAGAACTTGGTCTTACTTAATGATTGGAGTTGAGATGATCATTCTTCATCATTATAATGACCTGTGTTGGATAATATTATCGATATAATTATCTTAATATTTTGAGTGTTTTTCATTGTATTTAGTATCTAAATGTTTTTTCATTATATAATTATCTAAATATATTATCATTATATATATATATATATATATATATATATATATATATATATATATATATATGAATATATATATATATGAGACATAAATTCCTCAGTTTATAAGTAAGAATTTCAAACTGGTACACAAACACACATAAATAATTATAAATATGCACTCTGGTTATTTAAAAATACGAAAACATATATGTTCTCTCTGTTTATATGAAAATATAAAAAATATATGTATTCTGGTTGTATAAAAAATAATGTATACTCTCTGGTTATATAAAAAATATAAAAAAATATGTATTCTCTGGTTATATAAAAATATAAAAAATATGTACTCTTTGGTTATATAAAAATACAAAAAAAAATTTACCCTGGTTATATAAAAATCTAAAAAATGTATGTACTCTGGTTATATAAAAATACGAAAAAATATATTTACTCTGATTGCATAAAAATACGAAAAATAAACAACAACAAAGTTTTGCTTTTAAGTGTTCAAATTTACAGTTCTAATTTTGAATTTAATTATTTTTACTTATAAATTTTAAATATTTTAAATTTCAAATTCATCATTTTCCCTTTTGTCATAAATATTTCAATGGCTCAAATGACAATTCTAATAACACAGGAGACGCTTTATTATTATTATATTATTATTATTATTATTATTATTATTATTATTATTATTATTATTATTATTATTATTATTATTATTATTATTATTAGATTATTATTATTATTATTAAATATTTATAGATGGCAGGTAATTCTAACCAGTCTTAAAAACAAAATATAAATTCTCAGTGAATGCTTTCTTCACCCAGAACGGCCGACTTTCTACCAGGTACATATTCCACTGCCCAGAGCAATGGAGGCCCAAGATATTTAGCAACATATATATATATATATATATATATATATATATATATATATATATATATATATATATATATATATGTGTATATGTTATAAGTCCTCACGTGAAAATAAGAGGAAATGGTACAAGACTTTCAACTTTTACAACAAAGTCATCTTCGGGGTACTAAATATATATATATATATATATATATATATATATATATATATATATATATATATATATATATATATATATATAGATATATAGATATATATTGAGACATAGACAGACAGACGACCTTCCTTCTTGCTCAAACTCGTACGGAGAAGTTGTGTCAAGTCTTATGACGGTCCCATGACGCATCAACCTACCCGTTGCACTCTTGCATATGGTCGAGCCACCTCCCCTCTTCCCCTTCCCCCCTCCCCTCCTCCCCTCCCCTCCCCTCCCCCCTCCCCTCCTCCCCTCCCTCTCCCCTCCCCCTGTAATAACTGTCGACAAGCGGACTAATAGGCGCTTCGGCACAAATGGGTTTTTGGCATCTGGTCCTGCCAGTTACCCATATTTACGGGGCATCCCGACGTGCCAAGGTTACCCAGACCGATCGATCAGGGGGCGCGATTGCCTAATGCCCCTGATACCATCTCCTCTTGTTCCCGTTTCCCCTCTCGGAGGTCTTTGGACCGGTTTGCTTGAGAAAAGGAATGGATTGTGCGTTAAACGTTTTTTTTTTTTTACCGCAGGCATTATACAGGAATTTTTGGGGGGTTGAGGTTGCTGGTCCCATGCCCTTCCATAACTTGGATACAACCCACCACAGTTGACCAATTACCAAGTGCATAATTCATGGGTCAGGTCTGTGTGTGTACACTTATCCAAGAGCTACAGTGTAGAATCTCTCCGTGGTTCGTTTGCAATAGCCAGATGCAATAAATATTTGCAACAGATTCGTGTAGTAAATCACGAAAGCACCTTTAATTAACAGGTAATACATATCCTGCCTTTGAGGCGCGCGAGAGCGCCAACTATTCGCGTGGCACAAAGGTACCATATGCTCTCTGAATTCTTCGTCTTTCTTCGTTAACTTTTGCTTGTTTTGATGATACGCTTTACCCGGAGGCCGATGGGATGGGGGGACGTAAAGAGAGAGAAGTTCTCTAACCAGTGGATCTCTTGTCAGTCACTAAACTTGAAGAAGAAATACTTGTATCTCATTTGGCAAACATCGGTCAAGTCATTCGGTATCCCAGAGAGATATTATCTTAATAATAAAATCTGTAGAATGCTACTCTTAGTTCCTCTGCATTCTCTAGATCACCATAAAATAGATATACATAAAAAGAACTGTAAAACTATTTCCCCAACATCTGCTGCATATTGCAGATGTTGTCAAGTGAATATTACACTATATTCATTTCCATTCTTAAGTCTAAGGTAATATATTTACACTCAAATGTCTCTGCCGAGTATTCTCTGTTACTTGAACCTAAGAAATCTTATAATATCCACTCTATTCTTTGACGCCTCTCAGTGAAAA